>NW_027614276.1:42500-201637 GCF_965212315.1 Lampetra planeri | reverse complement strand
GGGCCGACAACAACCCGGGCCGACAACAACCCGGGCCGACAACAACCCGGGCCGACAACAACCCGGGCCGACAACAACCCGGGCCGACAACAACCCGGGCCGACAACAACCCGGGCCGACAACAACCCGGGCCGACAACAACCCGGGCCGACAACAACCCGGGCCGACAACAACCCGGGCCGACAACAACCCGGGCCGACAACAACCCGGGCCGACAACAACCCGGGCCGACAACAACCCGGGCCGACAACAACCCGGGCCGACAACAACCCGGGCCGACAACAACCCGGGCCGACAACAACCCGGGCCGACAACAACCCGGGCCGACAACAACCCGGGCCGACAACAACCCGGGCCGACAACAACCCGGGCCGACAACAACCCGGGCCGACAACAACCCGGGCCGACAACAACCCGGGCCGACAACAACCCGGGCCGACAACAACCCGGGCCGACAACAACCCGGGCCGACAACAACCCGGGCCGACAACAACCCGGGCCGACAACAACCCGGGCCGACAACAACCCGGGCCGACAACAACCCGGGCCGACAACAACCCGGGCCGACAACAACCCGGGCCGACAACAACCCGGGCCGACAACAACCCGGGCCGACAACAACCCGGGCCGACAACAACCCGGGCCGACAACAACCCGGGCCGACAACAACCCGGGCCGACAACAACCCGGGCCGACAACAACCCGGGCCGACAACAACCCGGGCCGACAACAACCCGGGCCGACAACAACCCGGGCCGACAACAACCCGGGCCGACAACAACCCGGGCCGACAACAACCCGGGCCGACAACAACCCGGGCCGACAACAACCCGGGCCGACAACAACCCGGGCCGACAACAACCCGGGCCGACAACAACCCGGGCCGACAACAACCCGGGCCGACAACAACCCGGGCCGACAACAACCCGGGCCGACAACAACCCGGGCCGACAACAACCCGGGCCGACAACAACCCGGGCCGACAACAACCCGGGCCGACAACAACCCGGGCCGACAACAACCCGGGCCGACAACAACCCGGGCCGACAACAACCCGGGCCGACAACAACCCGGGCCGACAACAACCCGGGCCGACAACAACCCGGGCCGACAACAACCCGGGCCGACAACAACCCGGGCCGACAACAACCCGGGCCGACAACAACCCGGGCCGACAACAACCCGGGCCGACAACAACCCGGGCCGACAACAACCCGGGCCGACAACAACCCGGGCCGACAACAACCCGGGCCGACAACAACCCGGGCCGACAACAACCCGGGCCGACAACAACCCGGGCCGACAACAACCCGGGCCGACAACAACCCGGGCCGACAACAACCCGGGCCGACAACAACCCGGGCCGACAACAACCCGGGCCGACAACAACCCGGGCCGACAACAACCCGGGCCGACAACAACCCGGGCCGACAACAACCCGGGCCGACAACAACCCGGGCCGACAACAACCCGGGCCGACAACAACCCGGGCCGACAACAACCCGGGCCGACAACAACCCGGGCCGACAACAACCCGGGCCGACAACAACCCGGGCCGACAACAACCCGGGCCGACAACAACCCGGGCCGACAACAACCCGGGCCGACAACAACCCGGGCCGACAACAACCCGGGCCGACAACAACCCGGGCCGACAACAACCCGGGCCGACAACAACCCGGGCCGACAACAACCCGGGCCGACAACAACCCGGGCCGACAACAACCCGGGCCGACAACAACCCGGGCCGACAACAACCCGGGCCGACAACAACCCGGGCCGACAACAACCCGGGCCGACAACAACCCGGGCCGACAACAACCCGGGCCGACAACAACCCGGGCCGACAACAACCCGGGCCGACAACAACCCGGGCCGACAACAACCCGGGCCGACAACAACCCGGGCCGACAACAACCCGGGCCGACAACAACCCGGGCCGACAACAACCCGGGCCGACAACAACCCGGGCCGACAACAACCCGGGCCGACAACAACCCGGGCCGACAACAACCCGGGCCGACAACAACCCGGGCCGACAACAACCCGGGCCGACAACAACCCGGGCCGACAACAACCCGGGCCGACAACAACCCGGGCCGACAACAACCCGGGCCGACAACAACCCGGGCCGACAACAACCCGGGCCGACAACAACCCGGGCCGACAACAACCCGGGCCGACAACAACCCGGGCCGACAACAACCCGGGCCGACAACAACCCGGGCCGACAACAACCCGGGCCGACAACAACCCGGGCCGACAACAACCCGGGCCGACAACAACCCGGGCCGACAACAACCCGGGCCGACAACAACCCGGGCCGACAACAACCCGGGCCGACAACAACCCGGGCCGACAACAACCCGGGCCGACAACAACCCGGGCCGACAACAACCCGGGCCGACAACAACCCGGGCCGACAACAACCCGGGCCGACAACAACCCGGGCCGACAACAACCCGGGCCGACAACAACCCGGGCCGACAACAACCCGGGCCGACAACAACCCGGGCCGACAACAACCCGGGCCGACAACAACCCGGGCCGACAACAACCCGGGCCGACAACAACCCGGGCCGACAACAACCCGGGCCGACAACAACCCGGGCCGACAACAACCCGGGCCGACAACAACCCGGGCCGACAACAACCCGGGCCGACAACAACCCGGGCCGACAACAACCCGGGCCGACAACAACCCGGGCCGACAACAACCCGGGCCGACAACAACCCGGGCCGACAACAACCCGGGCCGACAACAACCCGGGCCGACAACAACCCGGGCCGACAACAACCCGGGCCGACAACAACCCGGGCCGACAACAACCCGGGCCGACAACAACCCGGGCCGACAACAACCCGGGCCGACAACAACCCGGGCCGACAACAACCCGGGCCGACAACAACCCGGGCCGACAACAACCCGGGCCGACAACAACCCGGGCCGACAACAACCCGGGCCGACAACAACCCGGGCCGACAACAACCCGGGCCGACAACAACCCGGGCCGACAACAACCCGGGCCGACAACAACCCGGGCCGACAACAACCCGGGCCGACAACAACCCGGGCCGACAACAACCCGGGCCGACAACAACCCGGGCCGACAACAACCCGGGCCGACAACAACCCGGGCCGACAACAACCCGGGCCGACAACAACCCGGGCCGACAACAACCCGGGCCGACAACAACCCGGGCCGACAACAACCCGGGCCGACAACAACCCGGGCCGACAACAACCCGGGCCGACAACAACCCGGGCCGACAACAACCCGGGCCGACAACAACCCGGGCCGACAACAACCCGGGCCGACAACAACCCGGGCCGACAACAACCCGGGCCGACAACAACCCGGGCCGACAACAACCCGGGCCGACAACAACCCGGGCCGACAACAACCCGGGCCGACAACAACCCGGGCCGACAACAACCCGGGCCGACAACAACCCGGGCCGACAACAACCCGGGCCGACAACAACCCGGGCCGACAACAACCCGGGCCGACAACAACCCGGGCCGACAACAACCCGGGCCGACAACAACCCGGGCCGACAACAACCCGGGCCGACAACAACCCGGGCCGACAACAACCCGGGCCGACAACAACCCGGGCCGACAACAACCCGGGCCGACAACAACCCGGGCCGACAACAACCCGGGCCGACAACAACCCGGGCCGACAACAACCCGGGCCGACAACAACCCGGGCCGACAACAACCCGGGCCGACAACAACCCGGGCCGACAACAACCCGGGCCGACAACAACCCGGGCCGACAACAACCCGGGCCGACAACAACCCGGGCCGACAACAACCCGGGCCGACAACAACCCGGGCCGACAACAACCCGGGCCGACAACAACCCGGGCCGACAACAACCCGGGCCGACAACAACCCGGGCCGACAACAACCCGGGCCGACAACAACCCGGGCCGACAACAACCCGGGCCGACAACAACCCGGGCCGACAACAACCCGGGCCGACAACAACCCGGGCCGACAACAACCCGGGCCGACAACAACCCGGGCCGACAACAACCCGGGCCGACAACAACCCGGGCCGACAACAACCCGGGCCGACAACAACCCGGGCCGACAACAACCCGGGCCGACAACAACCCGGGCCGACAACAACCCGGGCCGACAACAACCCGGGCCGACAACAACCCGGGCCGACAACAACCCGGGCCGACAACAACCCGGGCCGACAACAACCCGGGCCGACAACAACCCGGGCCGACAACAACCCGGGCCGACAACAACCCGGGCCGACAACAACCCGGGCCGACAACAACCCGGGCCGACAACAACCCGGGCCGACAACAACCCGGGCCGACAACAACCCGGGCCGACAACAACCCGGGCCGACAACAACCCGGGCCGACAACAACCCGGGCCGACAACAACCCGGGCCGACAACAACCCGGGCCGACAACAACCCGGGCCGACAACAACCCGGGCCGACAACAACCCGGGCCGACAACAACCCGGGCCGACAACAACCCGGGCCGACAACAACCCGGGCCGACAACAACCCGGGCCGACAACAACCCGGGCCGACAACAACCCGGGCCGACAACAACCCGGGCCGACAACAACCCGGGCCGACAACAACCCGGGCCGACAACAACCCGGGCCGACAACAACCCGGGCCGACAACAACCCGGGCCGACAACAACCCGGGCCGACAACAACCCGGGCCGACAACAACCCGGGCCGACAACAACCCGGGCCGACAACAACCCGGGCCGACAACAACCCGGGCCGACAACAACCCGGGCCGACAACAACCCGGGCCGACAACAACCCGGGCCGACAACAACCCGGGCCGACAACAACCCGGGCCGACAACAACCCGGGCCGACAACAACCCGGGCCGACAACAACCCGGGCCGACAACAACCCGGGCCGACAACAACCCGGGCCGACAACAACCCGGGCCGACAACAACCCGGGCCGACAACAACCCGGGCCGACAACAACCCGGGCCGACAACAACCCGGGCCGACAACAACCCGGGCCGACAACAACCCGGGCCGACAACAACCCGGGCCGACAACAACCCGGGCCGACAACAACCCGGGCCGACAACAACCCGGGCCGACAACAACCCGGGCCACAACCCGGGCCGACAACAACCCGGGCCGACAACAACCCGGGCCGACAACAACCCGGGCCGACAACAACCCGGGCCGACAACAACCCGGGCCGACAACAACCCGGGCCGACAACAA
This sequence comes from Lampetra planeri, assembly GCF_965212315.1. Taxonomy (NCBI): domain Eukaryota; kingdom Metazoa; phylum Chordata; class Hyperoartia; order Petromyzontiformes; family Petromyzontidae; genus Lampetra; species Lampetra planeri. The sequence goes on along the minus strand of NW_027614276.1, from coordinate 196,396 downwards.
CCCGGGCCGACAACAACCCGGGCCGACAACAACCCGGGCCGACAACAACCCGGGCCGACAACAACCCGGGCCGACAACAACCCGGGCCGACAACAACCCGGGCCGACAACAACCCGGGCCGACAACAACCCGGGCCGACAACAACCCGGGCCGACAACAACCCGGGCCGACAACAACCCGGGCCGACAACAACCCGGGCCGACAACCAACAACCCGGGCCGACAACAACCCGGGCCGACAACAACCCGGGCCGACAACAACCCGGGCCGACAACAACCCGGGCCGACAACAACCCGGGCCGACAACAACCCGGGCCGACAACAACCCGGGCCGACAACAACCCGGGCCGACAACAACCCGGGCCGACAACAACCCGGGCCGACAACAACCCGGGCCGACAACAACCCGGGCCGACAACAACCCGGGCCGACAACAACCCGGGCCGACAACAACCCGGGCCGACAACAACCCGGGCCGACAACAACCCGGGCCGACAACAACCCGGGCCGACAACAACCCGGGCCGACAACAACCCGGGCCGACAACAACCCGGGCCGACAACAACCCGGGCCGACAACAACCCGGGCCGACAACAACCCGGGCCGACAACAACCCGGGCCGACAACAACCCGGGCCGACAACAACCCGGGCCGACAACAACCCGGGCCGACAACAACCCGGGCCGACAACAACCCGGGCCGACAACAACCCGGGCCGACAACAACCCGGGCCGACAACAACCCGGGCCGACAACAACCCGGGCCGACAACAACCCGGGCCGACAACAACCCGGGCCGACAACAACCCGGGCCGACAACAACCCGGGCCGACAACAACCCGGGCCGACAACAACCCGGGCCGACAACAACCCGGGCCGACAACAACCCGGGCCGACAACAACCCGGGCCGACAACAACCCGGGCCGACAACAACCCGGGCCGACAACAACCCGGGCCGACAACAACCCGGGCCGACAACAACCCGGGCCGACAACAACCCGGGCCGACAACAACCCGGGCCGACAACAACCCGGGCCGACAACAACCCGGGCCGACAACAACCCGGGCCGACAACAACCCGGGCCGACAACAACCCGGGCCGACAACAACCCGGGCCGACAACAACCCGGGCCGACAACAACCCGGGCCGACAACAACCCGGGCCGACAACAACCCGGGCCGACAACAACCCGGGCCGACAACAACCCGGGCCGACAACAACCCGGGCCGACAACAACCCGGGCCGACAACAACCCGGGCCGACAACAACCCGGGCCGACAACAACCCGGGCCGACAACAACCCGGGCCGACAACAACCCGGGCCGACAACAACCCGGGCCGACAACAACCCGGGCCGACAACAACCCGGGCCGACAACAACCCGGGCCGACAACAACCCGGGCCGACAACAACCCGGGCCGACAACAACCCGGGCCGACAACAACCCGGGCCGACAACAACCCGGGCCGACAACAACCCGGGCCGACAACAACCCGGGCCACAACAACCCGGGCCGACAACAACCCGGGCCGACAACAACCCGGGCCGACAACAACCCGGGCCGACAACAACCCGGGCCGACAACAACCCGGGCCGACAACAACCCGGGCCGACAACAACCCGGGCCGACAACAACCCGGGCCGACAACAACCCGGGCCGACAACAACCCGGGCCGACAACAACCCGGGCCGACAACAACCCGGGCCGACAACAACCCGGGCCGACAACAACCCGGGCCGACAACAACCCGGGCCGACAACAACCCGGGCCGACAACAACCCGGGCCGACAACAACCCGGGCCGACAACAACCCGGGCCGACAACAACCCGGGCCGACAACAACCCGGCGCCGACAACAACCCGGGCCGACAACAACCCGGGCCGACAACAACCCGGGCCGACAACAACCCGGGCCGACAACAACCCGGGCCGACAACAACCCGGGCCGACAACAACCCGGGCCGACAACAACCCGGGCCGACAACAACCCGGGCCGACAACAACCCGGGCCGACAACAACCCGGGCCGACAACAACCCGGGCCGACAACAACCCGGGCCGACAACAACCCGGGCCGACAACAACCCGGGCCGACAACAACCCGGGCCGACAACAACCCGGGCCGACAACAACCCGGGCCGACAACAACCCGGGCCGACAACAACCCGGGCCGACAACAACCCGGGCCGACAACAACCCGGGCCGACAACAACCCGGGCCGACAACAACCCGGGCCGACAACAACCCGGGCCGACAACAACCCGGGCCGACAACAACCCGGGCCGACAACAACCCGGGCCGACAACAACCCGGGCCGACAACAACCCGGGCCGACAACAACCCGGGCCGACAACAACCCGGGCCGACAACAACCCGGGCCGACAACAACCCGGGCCGACAACAACCCGGGCCGACAACAACCCGGGCCGACAACAACCCGGGCCGACAACAACCCGGGCCGACAACAACCCGGGCCGACAACAACCCGGGCCGACAACAACCCGGGCCGACAACAACCCGGGCCGACAACAACCCGGGCCGACAACAACCCGGGCCGACAACAACCCGGGCCGACAACAACCCGGGCCGACAACAACCCGGGCCGACAACAACCCGGGCCGACAACAACCCGGGCCGACAACAACCCGGGCCGACAACAACCCGGGCCGACAACAACCCGGGCCGACAACAACCCGGGCCGACAACAACCCGGGCCGACAACAACCCGGGCCGACAACAACCCGGGCCGACAACAACCCGGGCCGACAACAACCCGGGCCGACAACAACCCGGGCCGACAACAACCCGGGCCGACAACAACCCGGGCCGACAACAACCCGGGCCGACAACAACCCGGGCCGACAACAACCCGGGCCGACAACAACCCGGGCCGACAACAACCCGGGCCGACAACAACCCGGGCCGACAACAACCCGGGCCGACAACAACCCGGGCCGACAACAACCCGGGCCGACAACAACCCGGGCCGACAACAACCCGGGCCGACAACAACCCGGGCCGACAACAACCCGGGCCGACAACAACCCGGGCCGACAACAACCCGGGCCGACAACAACCCGGGCCGACAACAACCCGGGCCGACAACAACCCGGGCCGACAACAACCCGGGCCGACAACAACCCGGGCCGACAACAACCCGGGCCGACAACAACCCGGGCCGACAACAACCCGGGCCGACAACAACCCGGGCCGACAACAACCCGGGCCGACAACAACCCGGGCCGACAACAACCCGGGCCGACAACAACCCGGGCCGACAACAACCCGGGCCGACAACAACCCGGGCCGACAACAACCCGGGCCGACAACAACCCGGGCCGACAACAACCCGGGCCGACAACAACCCGGGCCGACAACAACCCGGGCCGACAACAACCCGGGCCGACAACAACCCGGGCCGACAACAACCCGGGCCGACAACAACCCGGGCCGACAACAACCCGGGCCGACAACAACCCGGGCCGACAACAACCCGGGCCGACAACAACCCGGGCCGACAACAACCCGGGCCGACAACAACCCGGGCCGACAACAACCCGGGCCGACAACAACCCGGGCCGACAACAACCCGGGCCGACAACAACCCGGGCCGACAACAACCCGGGCCGACAACAACCCGGGCCGACAACAACCCGGGCCGACAACAACCCGGGCCGACAACAACCCGGGCCGACAACAACCCGGGCCGACAACAACCCGGGCCGACAACAACCCGGGCCGACAACAACCCGGGCCGACAACAACCCGGGCCGACAACAACCCGGGCCGACAACAACCCGGGCCGACAACAACCCGGGCCGACAACAACCCGGGCCGACAACAACCCGGGCCGACAACAACCCGGGCCGACAACAACCCGGGCCGACAACAACCCGGGCCGACAACAACCCGGGCCGACAACAACCCGGGCCGACAACAACCCGGGCCGACAACAACCCGGGCCGACAACAACCCGGGCCGACAACAACCCGGGCCGACAACAACCCGGGCCGACAACAACCCGGGCCGACAACAACCCGGGCCGACAACAACCCGGGCCGACAACAACCCGGGCCGACAACAACCCGGGCCGACAACAACCCGGGCCGACAACAACCCGGGCCGACAACAACCCGGGCCGACAACAACCCGGGCCGACAACAACCCGGGCCGACAACAACCCGGGCCGACAACAACCCGGGCCGACAACAACCCGGGCCGACAACAACCCGGGCCGACAACAACCCCGGCAGACAACAACCCCGGCAGACAACAACCCCGGCAGACAACAACCCCAGCAGACAACAACCCCAGCAGACAACAACCCCAGCAGACAACAACCCCAGCAGACAACAACCCCAGCAGACAACAACCCCAGCAGACAACAACCCCAGCAGACAACAACCCCAGCAGACAACCACCCCAGCAGACAACCACCCCAGCAGACAACCACCCCAGCAGACAACAACCCCAGCAGACAACAACCCCAGCAGACAACAACCCCAGCAGACAACAACCCCAGCAGACAACAACCCCAGCAGACAACAACCCCAGCAGACAACAACCCCAGCAGACAACAACCCCAGCAGACAACAACCCCAGCAGACAACAACCCCAGCAGACAACAACCCCAGCAGACAACAACCCCAGCAGACAACAACCCCAGCAGACAACAACGCCAGCAGACAACAACCCCAGCAGACAACAACCCCAGCAGACAACAACCCCAGCAGACAACAACCCCAGCAGACAACAACCCCAGCAGACAACAACCCCAGCAGACAACAACCCCAGCAGACAACAACCCCAGCAGACAACAACCCCAGCAGACAACAACGCCAGCAGACAACAACCCCAGCAGACAACAACCCCAGCAGACAACAACCCCAGCAGACAACAACCCCAGCAGACAACAACCCCAGCAGACAACAACCCCAGCAGACAAAAACCCCAGCAGACACCAACCCCAGCAGACAACAACCCCAGCAGACAACAAAAAGGAGTTGTTAGTAAGAAAGGACTTGTCCCTTGCTTTTCATTTGACGCGTGTGATTGTCATCGCGCTCGCTGAACGTGTTGATGCCTTCAGGAAAGAAAAATAGACTTTTGTATTTTGGGGGGGGGGGGGGGGAATGACCATGACGTATGTGGCATCAACCCGCATCACACCTGAGCTAAGCGCTCTGCAATGCTTACCCCCCTACCACATGGCTCTTCGCGCGCCGTACTTCTACAGCTGTTCACAGCGTGCCGGGAGATTTTAGGTGGCACTTCGCTCCTGGCCGATAAAGTCAATGGCTTCTCGGAGTTTCAATAAAAATCCGTGTGAAGAACGGGTACAACTGCCATCTTAAATATAAAGCAGAACTTACACCTGTTTGTTTGTGTGCAGCAGCAAAAACTCTCCAACGCTGAGCTCTGGCGTCATGAAATTTTCACAGCTTATGCTGTCTGGAATGTCTAAGCGAACGCCACGTCATTCCCTTCCCGAGTGGCAAACATCGACCTGACGTAGCAGTGGGTTCAGGTTGAATTTCCTTGAGTGAAAACATCCGATTTAGGTAAATTGAAGTGTTTCGGCTTCCTTCTTGCAAGCATCAATTTTTCAGGGTTTTTCATTGAATTATGAGGAAATATTAAATTAATCCAAGACAAGAATCCAAGTCCCGGGCAAAGCCGGGTATTGAAGCTAGTTATTAATAAACCCCAATGATCCTATCGAAATTAGGGATTTCTATCGGATCGTTGGGGGGGGGGGGCACGTGCCACCCCACCCCCACTGGCTCCACCACTGTCACACACTGGCAGCATGGTTCACAGGTGGTGGTGTGTCCAGACCCACGCCTGGCCACCTTCACCTGCTCAGTATTAATGCTTCCTCACTCCACCAAGTAATTCATTGAGGATCAATCAACACAGCCGAGACTGCGTGTCTCTCTCTCCGCGTGGTCGTGTGGATTTCCTTCCCGATCCCCGGGTTTCCCCTCCACATGTAGAGAGTGAACACCGCCACGCGTCTAGAGTGAACACCGCCACGCGTCTAGAGTGAACACCGCCACGCGTCTAGAGTGAACACCGCCACGCGTCTAGAGTGAACTCCGCCACGCGTCTAGAGTGAACTCCGCCACGCGTCTAGAGTGAACTCCGCCACGCGTCTAGAGTGAACTCCGCCACGCGTCTAGAGTGAACTCCGCCACACGTCTAGAGTGAACACCGCCACGCGTCTAGAGTGAACTCCACCACGCGTCTAGAGCGAACACCGCCACACGTCTAGAGCGAACACCGCCACGCGTCTAGAGTGAACACCGCCACACGTCCAGAGTGAACTCCGCCACGTGTCTTGAGTAAACACCGCCACGCGTCTAGAGTGAACATCGCCACGTGTCTTGAGTGAACACCGCCACGTGTCTTGAGTGAACACCGCCACACGTCCAGAGTGAACTCCGCCACACGTCCAGAGTGAACTCCGCCACGTGTCTAGAGTGAACTCCGCCACGTGTCTAGAGTGAACTCCGCCACACGTCTAGAGTGAACACCATCACGTGTCTAGAGTGAACACCACCACGTGTCTAGAGTGAACTCCGCCACGCATCTAGAGTGAACACCGCCACGCGTCTAGAGTGAACACTGCCACGCGTCTAGAGTGAACACCGCCACGCTGTTGACGAGCCTCACCTTGTTGTTATTGTTGTTGTGGGCAAGTCGCTTCTGAAAACAAGAGCGGTATATCAGCTCAAGCGGGTGTGGCCTGGTAAAAAAAATGGAAAAAAAAACCTATTAAACTTAGAGTCAGCTAACATAACAGTCAACACCCTACCTGGTTGATAACGTTCTTCCAAAGATTGCTCAATTTGAGAGAGAGACACGGAGACATATAGACAGACACATAAGCAGAGAGAGAGAGATGACACAAAGACACACAGAGAGAGACACAGATATAGACACACAGAGAGAGAGATGACACAGAGAGAGACACACATAGGCCCACAGAGAAACAACGCCTCTGTGTTGAGGCCTTAAATAGAGAGAGGGGGGGTGGGTAGTGAAGGGGGTAGAGAAATTAGCATGTCAATGCAAGGCCGTAGCCATGAAGTCAACATTGGGGGAGACCAAATATTCCACGGGTCTGGGGTCCCCCCCCCAGAAAAATATCTAAATTTGAAAACTATTTTCCTGCCATTTCCTCCCTAAAATATTTTTAAAAGTTCACTAGCACATGGGATGGACTTTGTTTTATTTGATACAATAATGTCTAATAGGGTATTGTAATACATTGCTGTTTCTTTTTTACCTTTCTTGTTTCATAGTATGTAATGGCAGAGATTAGGGATTCATAAAGTACAACGCAATCCTATAAACAGGAATCTATGCATTGTTATATGAAGACAAGTCCAGATTTCGTGGCCAAGGTTTAGCAAATTGTTGTCTTTATTAACAGAGCATCACAATTATCATTTACAAATAATTTTACAGAAACATATTGGGGGGCATATTTGATTATTATACGTATTATAACATATTATAACATTATAATTATGACATATTATACGTATTATAACATTATAATTATTATACATTATAACATAATATTATACTTATTATAACATGTTATAATGACGGCCTTGTGTCAATGAGAGACTTGGAGGTTTGGAGACTGCACAGAGAGAGAGAGAGACACTTAATGTAATGCAACACAGAGAGTCGGTCAACACACCAACTAACGTACTCTTAGGTTTTTTCGGTAAAGTCACCACGTAGGTAAAAAATGAAATTAAAATTAATGAAAGTAAAGCTTAATAACCAGGCTACAGTCTGCATTATAGACTGCCAGTACACTCACCCAGCTTAATAACCAGGCTACAGTCTACGTTACTACGTTATAGACTGCCAGTACACTCACCCAGCTTAATAACCAGGCTACAGTCTACATTATAGACTGCCAGTACACTCACCCAGCTTAATAACCAGGCTACAGTCCACATTATAGACTGCCAGTACACTCACTTCAGTCCTCGGACTGGTTTACAGCAGCGTCCTGCATTGAGTTTTTATTGTAAGATTTCTGTTTCGGCCAATTAATGATGACGAGTGTTAATACAAGTGGGAGAAAACCGGAGCACCCGAGAAAAACCCACGCCATGTGCGTGGTGGCAACACTCTATCCCTGCACAGATGGAAACAGGTGGCAATTAATCCGCTGGCCAAAGGCTAGATTATGGACCGGGCCAGTGGGGCCAGTGCCCCGGGGCTGCCAGGGGGGGCCTCCAAGCCTCAGGCCGCTAGGTGTGTCGCCCAAGTCTTCCGAAGGAAGTTGAACGCCAGGGCCCTCAGTGCGCACAGCGCAAGCCGACCACTGGCCCCTGGGTGGTTATAGCGTGAGCTAACCACTAGGGCCCCCAGACCCCTCAGTGCTTACAATGTGAGGGCCCCTTAGACCATTTGGTGTTTAAAACGTAACCTGACAACTAGGGTCCCTGGGCCCCTCGACACCTACAGTGTGAGTGTCCCAGGGCCCCTCCACGCTTAAATCATGAGCTGACCACTAGGGCCCCCAGGCCCCTCGGTGCACACATCGAGCGTAACACCTGGGCCCCTTGGTACATACAGTGCATGCCTAAAACGAGAGCCTCTGGACAACCGAGCCACTGGTCGGCACGCTAAAATATAAAATATAAATTTTCAAATTTTCTTTGTGGATTTCACACCTGATGATGATTTCTTGTGTTGCAGTCGAAACGTCGTGAGAATTTTTATTGTTTTATATTTATATTATTTTATTATTACCAAGTTTGCAGTCGATACCACTTTGGGAAGTGGGTTAAAATTGAGTTACAAGAGTTGAGGATACAACAACAGACAGAGTGGGCTAATAGAAGGCGCGTAATAAAAAAAACCGAAAACAGGCTGGAACAACGAGGACGTCCAGAATAAGTACCTGCTCGATCGAGACCCAAACATTCCTCCTTGTAGACACGAGTGGTGTAACCATCATCTGCATCAGAACATCAAAAGGCCGCTGCACACGTCTCGATTATAAACGGCTTAGACTCCGCCCTCGGCCCCGCACCCCTTCTGGATATTCCAGAATGCCTTGCCCACAGGTGCAATTGACAGAACGGAATTGTACCCCTAATGACATTGTCTACCAATCTCCTAGCGACACGCGCTACAGTGACTCATTCAATGTCAATAGACGTAATAATGCCATAAGAGGAATAGGCAGGGATTCTCCTGTAGATACAACTGGTTCTTCATGTTCTACAGATGTAGATGCCACTGGGTTTTGACGTTCTGCAGATGTAGATGCCACTGGTTCTTCACGTTCTGTAGATGTAGATGCCACTGGTTCTTCTCGTTCTGTAGATGTAGATACCACTGGTTCTTCTCGTTCTGTAGATGTAGATGCCACTGGTTCTTCATGTTCTGCAGATGAAGATGCCACTGGTTCTTCACGTTCTGCAGATGTAGATGCCACTGGTTCTTCACGTTCTGCAGATCTAGATGCCACTGGTTCTTCACGTTCTGTAGATGTAGATGCCACTGGTTCTTCACGTTCTGCAGATCTAGATGCCACTGGTTTTTCTCGTTCTGTAGATGTAGATACCACTGGTTCTTCTCATTCTGCAGGTGTAGATGCCACTGATTCTTCACGTTCTGCAGATGTAGATGCCACTGATTCTTCACGTTCTGCCGATGTAGATACCACTGGTTCTTCACGTTCTGCAGGTGTAGATGCCACTGATTCTTCACGTTCTGCCGATGTAGATACCACTGGTTCTTCACGTTCTGCAGGTGTAGATACCACTGGTTCTTCTCGTTCTGCAGATGTAGATGCCACTGGTTCTTCACGTTCTGTAGATGTAGATGCCACTGGTCCTTCACGTTCTGTAGATGTAGATACCACTGGTTCTTCATGTTCTGTATATCTAGATACCACTGGTTCTTCACGTTCTGCAGATGTAGATGCCACTGGTTCTTCTCATTCTGCAGATGTAGATGCCACTGGTTCTTCACGTTCTGTAGATGTAGATGCCACTGGTTCTTCACGTTCTGTAGATGTAGATGCCACTGGTTCTTCTCGTTCTGTAGATGTAGATACCACTGGTTCTTCTCATTCTGCAGGTGCAGATACCACTGGTTCTTCTCGTTCTGTAGATGTAGATACCACTGGTTCTTCTCATTCTGCAGATGTAGATGCCACTGGTTATTCACGTTCTGTAGATGTAGATGCCACTGGTTCTTCTCATTCTGCAGATGTAGATGCCACTGGTTCTTCACGTTATGTAGATGTAGATACCACTGGTTCTTCTCATTCTGCAGATGTAGATGCCACTGGTTCTTCACGTTCTGTAGATGTAGATACCACTGGTTCTTCTCATTCTGCAGATGTAGATGCCACTGGTTCTTCTCGTTCTGTAGATGCCACTGGTTCTTCACGTTCTGTAGATGTAGATACCACTGGTTCTTCGCATTCTGCAGATGTAGATGCCACTGGTTCTTCACGTTCTGTAGATGTAGATACCACTGGTTCTTCTCATTATGCAGATGTAGATGCCACTGGTTCTTCACGTTCTGTAGATGTAGATACCACTGGTTCTTCACATTCTGTAGATGTAGATGCCACTGGTTCTTCTCGTTCTGTAGATGTAGATACCACTGGTTCTTCACGTTCTGCAGATGTAGATGCCACTGGTTCTTCTCATTCTGCAGATGTAGATGCCACTGGTTCTTCACGTTCTGTAGATGTAGATGCCACTGGTTCTTCACGTTCTGTAGATGTAGATGCCACTGGTTCTTCTCGTTCTGTAGATGTAGATACCACTGGTTCTTCTCGTTCTGTAGATGTAGATACCACTGGTTCTTCTCATTCTGCAGATGTAGATGCCAATGGTTATTCACGTTCTGTAGATGTAGATGCCACTGGTTCTTCTCATTCTGCAGATGTAGATGCCACTGGTTCTTCACGTTCTGTAGATGTAGATACCACTGGTTCTTCTCATTCTGCAGATGTAGATGCCACTGGTTCTTCACGTTCTGTAGATGTAGATACCACTGGTTCTTCTCATTCTGCAGATGTAGATGCCACTGTTTCTTCTCGTTCTGTAGATGTAGATGCCACTGGTTCTTCACGTTCTGTAGATGTAGATACCACTGGTTCTTCACGTTATGTAGATGTAGATACCACTGGTTCTTCTCATTCTGCAGATGTAGATGCCACTGGTTCTTCTCGTTCTGTAGATGCCACTGGTTCTTCACGTTCTGTAGATGTAGATACCACTGGTTCTTCGCATTCTGCAGATGTAGATGCCACTGGTTCTTCACGTTCTGTAGATGTAGATACCACTGGTTCTTCTCATTCTGCAGATGTAGATGCCACTGGTTCTTCACGTTCTGTAGATGTAGATACCACTGGTTCTTCACGTTCTGCAGATGTAGATGCCACTGGTTCTTCTCATTCTGCAGATGTAGATGCCACTGGTTCTTCACGTTCTGTAGATGTAGATGCCACTGGTTCTTCACGTTCTGTAGATGTAGATGCCACTGGTTCTTCTCGTTCTGTAGATGTAGATACCACTGGTTCTTCTCGTTCTGTAGATGTAGATACCACTGGTTCTTCTCATTCTGCAGATGTAGATGCCACTGGTTATTCACGTTCTGTAGATGTAGATGCCACTGGTTCTTCTCATTCTGCAGATGTAGATGCCACTGGTTCTTCACGTTCTGTAGATGTAGATACCACTGGTTCTTCTCATTCTGCAGATGTAGATGCCACTGGTTCTTCACGTTCTGTAGATGTAGATGCCACTGTTTCTTCTCGTTCTGTAGATGTAGATGCCACTGGTTCTTCACGTTCTGTAGATGTAGATACCACTGGTTCTTCACGTTCTGTAGATGTAGATACCACTGGTTCTTCTCATTCTGCAGATGTAGATGCCACTGGTTCTTCTCGTTCTGTAGATGCCACTGGTTCTTCACGTTCTGTAGATGTAGATACCACTGGTTCTTCGCATTCTGCAGATGTAGATGCCACTGGTTCTTCACGTTCTGTAGATGTAGATACCACTGGTTCTTCTCATTCTGCAGATGTAGATGCCACTGGTTCTTCACGTTCTGTAGATGTAGATACCACTGGTTCTTCACATTCTGTAGATGTAGATGCCACTGGTTCTTCTCGTTCTGTAGATGTAGATACCACTGGTTCTTCTCATTCTGCAGATGTAGATGCCACTGGTTCTTCATGTTCTACAGATGTAGATGCCACTGGTTCTTCACGTTCTGTAGATGTAGATGCCACTGGTTCTTCTCATTCAGCAGATGTAGATGCCACTGGTTCTTCTCGTTCTGTAGATGTAGATGCCACTGGTTCTTCACGTTCTGTAGATGTAGATACCACTGGTTCTTCTCATTCTGCAGATGTAGATGCCACTAGTTCTTCTCGTTCTGTAGATGTAGATGCCACTGGTTCTTCACGTTCTGTAGATGTAGATACCACTGGTTCTTCACGTTCTGTAGATGTAGATACCACTGGTTCTTCTCATTCTGCAGATGTAGATGCCACTGGTTCTTCTCGTTCTGTAGATGTAGATGCCACTGGTTCTTCACGTTCTGTAGATGTAGATACCACTGGTTCTTCTCATTCTGCAGATGTAGATGCCACTGGTTCTTCACGTTCTGTAGATGTAGATACCACTGGTTCTTCTCATTCTGCAGATTGTAGATGCCACTGGTTCTTCACGTTCTGTAGATGTAGATACCACTGGTTCTTCTCATTCTGCAGATGTAGATGCCACTGGTTCTTCATGTTCTACAGATGTAGATGCCACTGGTTCTTCACATTCTGTAGATGTAGATGCCACTGGTTCTTCTCGTTCTGTAGATGTAGATACCACTGGTTCTTCTCATTCTGCAGATGCCACTGGTTCTTCATGTTCTACAGATGTAGATGCCACTGGTTCTTCACGTTCTGTAGATGTAGATGCCACTGGGTTTTCTCGTTCTGTAGATGTAGATGCCACTGGTTCTTCTCATTCTGCAGATGTAGATGCCACTGGTTCTTCTCGTTCTGTAGATGTAGATGCCACTGGTTCTTCACGTTCTGTAGATGTAGATACCACTGGTTCTTCTGATTCTGCAGATGTAGATGCCACTGGTTCTTCACGTTCTGTAGATGTAGATACCACTGGTTCTTCTCATTCTGCAGATGTAGATGCCACTGGTTCTTCACGTTCTGTAGATGTAGATACCACTGGTTCTTCTCATTCTGCAGATGTAGATGCCACTGGTTCTTCATGTTCTACAGATGTAGATGCCACTGGTTCTTCACGTTCTGTAGATGTAGATGCCACAGGTTCTTCTCGTTCTGTAGATGTAGATACCACTGGTTCTTCTCATTCTGCAGATGTAGATGCCACTGGTTCTTCATGTTCTACAGATGTAGATGCCACTGGTTCTTCACGTTCTGTAGATGTAGATGACACTGGTTCTTCTCATTCTGCAGATGTAGATGCCACTGGTTCTTCATGTTCTACAGATGTAGATACCACTGGTTCTTCTCAGTCTGCAGATGTAGATGCCACTGGTTCTTCACGTTCTGTAGATGTAGATACCACTGGTTCTTCTCATTCTGCAGATGTAGATGCCACTGGTTCTTCACGTTCTGTAGATGTAGATACCACTGGTTCTTCTCATTCTGCAGATGTAGATGCCACTGGTTCTTCATGTTCTGTAGATGTAGATGCCACTGGTTCTTCTCGTTCTGTAGATGTAGATACCACTGGTTCTTCTCATTCTGCAGATGTAGATGCCACTGGTTCTTCATGTTCTACAGATGTAGATGCCACTGGTTCTTCACGTTCTGTAGATGTAGATGCCACTGGTTCTTCTCATTCTGCAGATGTAGATGCCACTGGTTCTTCATGTTCTACAGATGTAGATGCCACTGGTTCTTCTCGTTCTGTAGATGCCACTGGTTCTTCTCGTTCTGTAGATGTAGATACCACTGGTTCTTCTCATTATGCAGATGTAGATGCCACTGGTTCTTCATGTTCTACAGATGTAGGTGCCACTGGTTCTTCACGTTCTGTAGATGTAGATGCCACTGGTTCTTCTCATTCTGCAGATGTAGATGCCACTGGTTCTTCATGTTCTACCGATGTAGATGCCACTGGTTCTTCTCATTCTGCAGATGTAGATGCCACTGGTTCTTCTCATTCTGTAAATGTAGATGCCACTGGTTCTTCTCATTCTGCAGATGTAGATACCACTGGTTCTTCTCATTCTGCAGATGTAGATACCACTGGTTCTTCTCATTCTGTAGATGTAGGTGCCACTGGTTCTTCACGTTCTGTAGATGTAGATGCCACTGGTTCTTCTCATTCTGCAGATGTAGATGCCACTGGTTCTTCTCGTTCTGTAGATGTAGATGCCACTGGTTCTTCTCATTCTGCAGATGTAGATACCACTGGTTCTTCTCATTCTGCAGATGTAGATACCACTGGTTCTTCTCATTCTGTAGATGTAGATGCCACTGGTTCTTCACGTTCTGTAGATGTAGATGCCACTGGTTCTTCTCATTCTGTAGATGTAGATGCCACTGGTTCTTCTCATTCTGCAGATGTAGATACCACTGGTTCTTCTCATTCTGTAGATGTAGATGCCACTGGTTCTTCTCATTCTGCAGATGTAGATGCCACTGGTTCTTCACGTTCTGTAGATGTAGGGAGTGCTCCTAATCTCAACTTGTTACCTGTGTAATAAAAGACTTGACCACGATCTCTGGCTCAGTGTCCTATATTTGGTTCGTACTGTATTTCCCAAACGGCTGTCTCCTCTTTGCTCAGTCCCCACAGTGCTGACTCCGATGTCTTTCCAGTGTCCACCAGCAGCCCCTCTGTTGGCCTCTGTCGCTCTTGTAGCCCCCACAGCAGTTCCGCTGCTGTTACTCTCTCTCAGCCCCCCTGGCTGTAATCGCTGCAGCTCCTCTCGCTCTTGGTTACTCCGCAGCTCTGACAGCCTCGTGCTGTCTCTCTCTCTTCGTCGCTCCTGCGACTCTCTGCAGCCACACCGCTGCCTCTAACACACAGCCTTCCTGGCTGTACTCTCTGCAGCCACACCGCTGCCTCTAACACACAGCCTTCCTGGCTGTACTCTCTGCAGCCACACCGCTGCCTCTAACACACAGCCTTCCTGGCTGTACTCTCTGCAGCCTCACCACTGCCTCTAACACACAGCCTTCCTGGCTGTACTCTCTGCAGCCACACCGCTGCCTCTAACACACAGCCTTCCTGGCTGTACTCTCTGCAGCCTCACCGCTGCCTCTAACACACAGCCTTCCTGGCTGTACTCTCCGCAGCCACACCGCTGCCTCTAACACACAGCCTTCCTGGCTGTACTCTCTGCAGCCACACCGCTGCCTCTAACACACAGCCTTCCTGGCTGTACTCTCTGCAGCCTCACCGCTGCCTCTAACACACAGCCTTCCTGGCTGTACTCTCCGCAGCCACACCGCTGCCTCTAACACACAGCCTTCCTGGCTGTACTCTCTGCAGCCTCACCGCTGCCTCTAACACACAGCCTTCCTGGCTGTACTCTCTGCAGCCTCACCGCTGCCTCTAACACACAGCCTTCCTGGCTGTACTCTCCGCAGCCACACCGCTGCCTCTAACACACAGCCTTCCTGGCTGTACTCTCTGCAGCCACACCGCTGCCTCTAACACACAGCCTTCCTGGCTGTACTCTCTGCAGCCTCACCGCTGCCTCTAACACACAGCCTTCCTGGCTGTACTCTCCGCAGCCACACCGCTGCCTCTAACACACAGCCTTCCTGGCTGTACTCTCTGCAGCCACACCGCTGCCTCTAACACACAGCCTTCCTGGCTGTACTCTCTGCAGCCTCACACCACCCCGTAGCTCCCTACTGTTCTCCGGGGTTGGCTCCCGCTGGCCGACGGTGCCCCCCTCCTCTCGTTCGCCCGCGTGGCCTCACTCTTTTCCATTCACAACCCGACTGACTTCTCCTTCCCGAACCTTTCACCCACGTCACATGGCTCCACCTCCCCGTGACGTCACATCCGGAAGGTCGCTTACGCCCGCATTACACCTGTATAAAAAGGCACCTGTTCACAGAAGAAATCAATAAATCAGATTCCAAACTCTCCATCATGGCCAAGACCAATGAGCTCTGCAAGGATGTCAGGGACAAGATTGTAAACCTACACAAGGCTGAAATGGGCTACAAGACCATCGCCAAGCAGCTTGGTGAGAAGGTGACAAAAGTTGGTGCGATTATTCGCAAATGGAAGAAACACAAAAGAACTGTCAATCTCCCTCGGCCTGGGGCTCCATGCAAGATCTCACCTCGTGGAGTTGCAATGATCATGAGAACGGTGAGGAATCAGCCCAGAACTACACGGGAGGATCTTGTCAATGATCTCAAGGCAGCTGGGACCATAGTCACTAAGAAAACAGTTGGTAACACACTACGCCATGAAGGACTGAAATCCTGCACTCGCTCTCACTCACACTATCAGACTCACACACACTCACTTTCACACTCTCAGACACACACACTTACCTGGTCAATATTCTAGATATTTTTAAACTATCAATCAGAATTTGTTTAACCAAGAAAACTGTGGACCCGCTTCACCCTTCTTGGTGTCGACAGCAGATCCAGAGGCAGGAAGGCAGGCGGAATGGAAGTGGCTGAGGTGGCTTACAATCGTCATCTGCTGCTGCTGACTGCAGCCAACATCAACATAGGGAGGATAAAAATAAGCAAAGCCAGATTTGCAAAACACATAATGGCAAGCGCACTACAGATGAAGTGCTGGACCTGTTAAACGTAAAAAATTAAATGACGCAATGCTTCACAATCGACTGTCGATGTGATAAACCGTCACGGCTGGCGGTGGTGATTCGATTAAAAACATGATTAACAGTTGTTGTTTTAACGTCTAATTTGTATTTACCGTTTGTTCCGTCTCGTTAATCATAATCACAATAAAACACATTCCAAGTGATTAATAATCTACAACTCGCATCGTAACAACTGCCTGATTACTAATCTAGTATATAATTACAATAACCCCCCCCCTCAAATCTCTGCACGTGATGAGTTAATGAGTTAATGATGACGTCACCCTGCTGCTGCTCTATATAAGAACGGGAGACAGAGGAGAGCCTCACCATTCTGGCGAATTGCCCGATGAGTAGGGGGGGGGGGTTGGTGCGGTGCCTCTGTATCTCTGCTGGTGTCGTGCCAAGTCTCGGCTCCCTGGCTTCCTGGCTTCCTGGCCAGTGGCAGCCTCGCAGGCCCTCGGGGGCATGGCGACCAAGCGCTCTGGGGTGGTGAGCCAAGGTGAGCGGGCCAGTTTGGCTGCTGCAGAGGCGGAGGATGGTGAGGTGGGACTGCCTGGAGGAGGGAGACCCGCAGAGGAGAGGGACGAGGCGCGAGCGTCGACCTTGAGGCGAGCGGAGGAGGACGCCTGGTGGCAGCGGGCGAGGAAGGGAGAGGAGCCGACGAGGAGTGGAATGGTGTCGGCCAGCCCAGGAGAGGAGGTGGAGGAAGCACCGAGCTCGGCGGGGCTGCAGGCGCAAGGTGCACAACGCGACGCAATGCAGGTATGTGCTTGGATCACAAATTCGGATAATACACAATTAACCTCGGAATAAAAACGCAAAAATGCAACAATTCCAAAGAACGAAAATGTAAATATGCAATAAAGTGCCATTATCTGCACGGATAAAAGGAATCAAGATTGAAGAGTATCAGTTTAACATGTAGGCTTTCGCGACCAATATCATACATAATAGTTTTTTTGGGTTATATCGCGTAAATATATATTTATATAAATATCTACGAGGTTAGATCGCATATTTATGTGATCTAACCCCTGACAACGACCTGTATTGTGGAAGAGTCTCTTATGGTCGTTTTACATTTTCGTAAACGTGATTCGTACAAACGGATAAGTAACGTTTGAATTATGTTAATTTGCTTAGAGTCCAAGTTAAACCTCAGTTAGAAACGATAATTGAGCACGGACGTGGCGTGAATGATGGTAACGGCTGCATTTCCCTACTATGGGATGGAAGCACAAACCTCAAACGCCGTATTGAGCGCTCTGAAGCTTTGTGTTTGTGGCACAGGATGGGACCGGGAGTCGAGTCAATTCCACAAGAGTCAGAATATTTATTTATAACTGGGGAAGGAATCTGATAAGCTATGAAGCTCTTTTTCCTTGATGCCCAGTGGGGGCGTGTCGGCAAGTTACAACAACAAACAAAACACAAACACGACAGGAGTGCGACATAGAGAAACAGGGTAAGCAAGTGGTACAATATAATTAATGTATTTATTAATGAGTTATCGAAGTCTGACTTGTCAACATTAGGCAGCAGAAAGCACAACGCAGTTACAGACCACACCAAGACAGCGCCACACAGCAGTAGCCCTCAATACAATGGCACATTGACATTGAACAATCGACGAGCAGGTAATGGTCAACGTTACAAATCACATTTGCAAGTGTGACTGTATCCAGCACGAATCTACTGCTTCAGGATCTGTGTTTGAAGGGCAGCAGGCACGGGGTAGCAGGATTAGGGGGAGAGTGAAGTGAGGTTGGGAAGGAAGTCCTCGAGGGCGGACAAAAGTTCAAGACGAGCAGCAGTCAGAATCTTTATATCCTGGGGACGGAGAGGTGAACGCGATCACTTCTAACTGAAGAAAGTCCAAGGTGGGCTTGGGCAGGATGTGGCACGACTCGACGGGATGCTGGCCAACGGTCAAGAATAATGAGCGAGTGGCAATCCAAGGGAGTGGAACGCGTTTTGGAATGCCTCCGCTGAGCAGACGGAGCGACGACATCGGTGTGACACGTTGTCCTGCCCCCATTGTCGTGCTCCCATTTTGCATGTTGTGGGTTTACCCTCCAACACACCGGTGTGCTGAACCAGTAACTAATTGGCACATTTTGTTTACTTGACAAACCTTACTAATTGGCTGTTGGGTGGTGGTGGGTTTACCGACACATCTATATTTACACTATATAAACAAGCAACCTTTATTACGGACGAAATCAGGTCGTGCTCGGTACCTGGGTGAATTGTTACATCGCAAGATGGCGGGAGGTGGTCGTGGCTTTGGGGAGGCATTTGTTCAGCTGTGGACCGAGTGTGGTTGATGAGGACAATGAGTCTATTTGTTGCTGTAAGTGTCCACGATGATAAGGCACTCCGACGAGCTCTCCTTTGTGGCCAGGTCACTTCTGAAAAAGAGCGACATAGCTCGGTGAGGTTTGTGTGTGCCCTTGCTATGTGCTTTACCCCAATTACACCTGATGATGAGCGCCTGTGTTGCGTTCGCAACGTCGTTATTTATTTTAATCTGATTTTATTTTATTTGTTAATATTTTATTTCCACATACGTGACTTTACCAAAAACAACAGTATAGGTTTAACTGGTGAAGTAAAAAAAAATTCGAGTGGAATGTTTAGAAAAGCTTCACCAACTACGTTATTTCCTCTGCCCGTGGCTGTCCCGTCTCCTGTCGGTTTTGCGATGGTGCCCCTCGCTTTGCAAACGGAATCACTCCGGTCTCATCCACGTGATGCGTGCGGTGCGTTCCACTCTTTGTTCCGTGCGCGGCGTTTTGAGCCTCATTGGCATTCAGACGCCACACGTACAAGTGGTGCTGTGGCGTGTCGGTGGCTTGTGTCTGTGGTCTGAACAAGTTAATTATTTCAAACAACAAAACAATTATTTCACGGCATTAAACAGGTAATCTTAAATCTGGAATTGTATTTGCACGAATCATTGTCTCGTAAGCTGGAGGGTTTCTTTCCTGTGCGAGTCAAACAAGAAGGTTTGCCATAAATATTTCTATCAACATGACTTCCAGGGCAATCATAGCTACTCAAAGTCCAGCATAAACTGTTATTTATTTTTTGACCGAGAAATCAGCCGCATGAAAGCTGCTCCCGTCGTCTCCCAGGGGCATACAATTCTTGTCCAGACCAGCGACGGAATTCAAAATTTCGAGACCTCACAGAAGAAGACTGCAAGGCTGGAGCCAATGGAACCATTTAGTGCTCCCAATTAAGTTTTGGCTGCGAGGATGTTTCAAGTTATCTCGATCCTTATAAACATTCCCCTGCAATTGCTACTGCGTGTCCTAATGTTCCGACGGTAACATGCCTTGCGAATTACAAGACGTTAAAAACCTAACCTTTTGCATAACGGTCAATTAATCCCGATTAGCTAAAGCTACTGGCAAAGGCGTGGCGGTTCCAACAAAGTGGCTTTGGGGAAGGGGGCCACATTGAATACGCACTACAATGACAATAGTTTAAAGCGATTTGAAGCATGTTTCATTTTGGGGGGGGCAGAGCTTTGACCTCATATTTGAGGGGGGTCTGACTTTTTGTGACGCCGTGTGGGGAGGGGGTGGTCAAAAATCGTCCAAAATTGCATTGAACATAACGGAACGCGATTTTGGGGGTGGGGGGGGAGTGGGGTGGAGGTGCCCGTTGCTTGAACTAAACTAAAACTGTTATTTACCAGGTAAAGCCACCTGGGAGCTATGAGCTATTTTTCAGAAGCCACATGTGACGACCGCTCATAAAAGTGGCGTACGTCATGGTCATCTTCGGCTGGATAGAGTGTTTCCCACGCAGTGTCTGTTATGGGGGTGGTTTAACCTTGCTTCTTTGTGTGGTGGTGGTGGTGCGTGTGGGTCGGTGGTGGTGGCGAGTCTGCGGGTCTCTGTGTGGTGGTGGTGAGTCCGCGGGTCTGAGCGTGGGTGTTGGTCAACTGTGCTTCTCAATGCCCGTCATTGCAAGTTGTTGAAATACACAATGTACTTTGCTGCAGTGCCCTCTGCTACCTTCAACATCAGAAGCGCATTTGAAAGCGCACGATGCAGTAACTCCTTTGTTCGGTGGTTAGCCAAAAGCCGCCGCTGCTGCGAGAATGAGCGGAGTTCGCGTGATGGTTTATGCTCCTTGACGAGATCAGCAGCGAGGTGTTGTGGGCTTTGTGTCATCGAGGCACACCCACCTGGTCTGCGTCTCCACTTGTGCCGCCGTAAGGGGCGCTCCTTACGGCGTTTTTTGTCTTTTTTCCGTTTTCGCAGAAGGGCGGGCAGCGACTTCTTCCGCTTCCTTTTTTTTACGTCCGATTCCAACCTGACGACGACAAGCGTCGAGAAGGGAGGGAATGACTGTGGCCGAGAAGACCTGACGCTTCGGGCGGAGCGACAGACCAGGTAGCTTCCACACAGCGTTACTCAACCGATGAAAAGATATTGCCGTTCGACCCAAGCGCCTCACCCTCGCTGATGAGCGTCACGCTCGGGTGGAAGTTCCCACGTCTGTCGCCGCCGTGTGCCCCGACGACTGCCGCTCCCGCTGCGTCTGCGCCGCGGGTGCCGCGGGTGCCCCTGCGGCCCTTGACGGCGAGGCTCTGTCCGAGCTGCTTGCGCCGCCAGGCGGTGCAGCACTTTGCATCGATATTCAGTTTGATGCAGCACCAGTCGCACTCGGTGATGCCAAACTTGTAGAACAGGTGGCCTGCGTCACGGTCGGCATAGTGGTGGTGGTGGAGGGAGGTTACGATTTGTGAGTATGCAATGGGACACTCCCACTCCACTCACCCCCTATCCACCACCCTCGCCCTACCCACTCCACCCACCCCACCCACCACCACCCCCCCCAACCCACTCCACTCGCCCCACTCACTCCCTACCCACCCACCCCACTCACTCACTCCCCACCCACCTCACTCACTCCCTACCCACCACCACACCACCACCACCACCCACCCCCAACCCACTCCACCCATCCCACTCACTCCCTACCCGTCCACCCCCTCCCCCCCCCTACCCACCACCGCACCACCACCACCACCACCCACCCACCCGACCCACCCCACTCACACACCACCACCACCGCCGCAACTCGCAGCGGATGCCGTAGACCATGAGCCGGTCCAGCTGCTTCTTGCCGTGGTGCCCGTGACCCGACAAGTTGCTGGTGGCCTGCACCTCGCGATGGAAGAGGTGGTCCAGGAGGGTGAGCGCCATCTTCTCGGGCGTGCGGCAAGCGGCGGTCACGTGCAGCAGGTCCCCCGGGGCGATGGGGCAGCGCACGCGAAGCTCCACGTTCCACTCGTCGCCCAGCCAAGTGCCATGCGGGTAATCCTCTGCGGGGTTTTGTGGGTGAGTGGATGGAGGAGAGGGTTGGTGAGTGGGTGGGGTGGGTGGAAGGAGGAGTGGTTGTAAGTGGGTGGGTGAGTGGTTGAGTGAGTGGCTGAGTGGGTGGGTGAGTGTCACTCAGCGAGTGAGCAAGTGACCGGCTGTGCGACCGATCACGCGGCAGAGAGCCGCAGACTCAGAGACCCACAGTCTCGGTCTGATTTCTGCGTCCACCCCCCGCCCCCCCCCCCCCACCGCCAGCGCTGTGCCGGGCAAGGGCCCCGGTCTTGGTGAAGGTGCCGGAGCCGGTGGCGGCGGCCGTGGCCGCGATGGCGGAGGCGGAGCCGGTGCGCCTTCAGGCAACTTTACCGGTGACCTTTGCCGGGTTTCCTTTGCCGGGACGTGTGCATGTGTGTGTGTACGCACAGGACGAGGAGCAGGAGGATGAGGTGGTGACAGCGGCTCCGATGCCGCGCTGGTAGACGCTCATCGCTCGCCCTCCGGCAGCCAATCAGGAGACGCTGCCACGGGGGGGGGCAGCCAGGGAGTTGTGCGGGGGGGGCAGTGTCAGCCGTGGGAACTTCCACCCGAGCGTGACGCTCATCACGCTCAACAGCGAGGGTGAGGCGCTTGGGTCGACGGATCGGTCACACAGCCGGTCACTCGCTCGCCGCTGAGTGACACTCACCCACCCACTCATCCACTCACTCACTCAACCACTCACCTACTCGCCCACCCACCCACTCACCACCCCTCTCCTCCATCCACCCACCCACCGACAAAACCCCGCAGAGGATTTCCCGAACGGCACTTGGCTGGGCGACGAGTGGAACGTGGATCTTCGCGTGCGCTGCCCCATCGCCCCGGGGGACCTGCTGCACGTGACCGCCGCTTGCCGCACGCCCGAGAAGATGGCGCTCACCCTCCTGGACCACCTCCTCCATCTCGAGGTGCAGGCCGCCAGTAACCTGTCGGGTCACGGGCACCACGGCAAGAAGCAGATGGACCCGCTCATTGTCTACGGCATCCGCTGTGAGTTGCGGTGGTGGTGGTGGGGTGTGAGTGGGGTGGGTGGGTGGTGGTGGTGGTGGTGCGGTGGTCGGTAGGGGGGGGAGGGTGGTGGGTGGAGTGTGTTGGGGGGGGGGGGTGGTGGGTGGGTAGTGAGTGAGTGGGGGTGGTGGGTGGGTGGGGAGGGTGGGAGGGTGTGTGGGTAGGGAGAGTGGGGTGAATGGAGTGGGTGGGGGGTGGGTAGGGAGTGAGTGAGTGGGTTGTGGGGGGTGGTGGGGTGATGGTGGGGGGTGTTGGTGGGAGTGTCCCATTGTATTCTCACAAATCGTAACCTATTCTATCAACCCTACTGTATGTCACACTGCTGTATATTTACTATACAATTACGATACTATATATTGCCTTGTACATTGTATTAAACATTACAATTTTATACTCTTTATTACTATACATTCTGCTATACCAGTTACTACTGGCAAAGACTAATTAGAGAATCCATTGAAATTGAGAGAAACAGAAATAACTTTAATCGCTCGGACAGCTACAGGCCTAGTGCGGCCTGGAAGCGTATTATTAAATAAGATACATTACAATTCCTTTATAGGGGAAACAAACACTAACTGATTAATAACGTAGCATAATCGCAATAAAACACATTCCAACTAATTACTAATCTACAACTCGCATTGTAACAACTGCCATATTACTAATCTAGTATATCATTACTAACAGGTCCCTGCGGGGTGGGCTGGTAGGAACGAATAACCAAAGAATATAAACATCATGTATTATTACACTTGTTTAGCCAGGAAAGCCCCACTGAGTGTAAAGGTTTTTGTAGGGTCCTGCCAAGTGTTTGCAGTAGGGGGCGATGCTGCTACACCGAATCGGACGATACGAAGGGAGAGTGTGAGGCCTAGTTCTAGGCTTTAGGCCTAGCTGTAGGCGTTAGGCCGCTGTGAGTTAATTTTAAATTTACCTGTTTATATAATTCATGTAAAAGCTTTAAATGTAAATGTTTCTATTTAAAAGCATCAGGGAATGTAACATTAATAAACATAACTCCCTTGCACACACGCAGGGGAACGATACGAAGGGAGAGTTTGAGGCGTTGTTCGAGGCTTGAGGCCTAGCTGTAGGCTTTAGGGCGCTGAGTTTTTTATTTAATTTCAAAGTTTTAATTAAAAGCTATCTCAGGGAATTATAAGGGAATGTTACACTTGTTTAGGCAGGAAAGCCTCAGTCTAACGGTTTTTGTAGGGTCAGGCCAAGTGTTTGCAGTAGGGGGCGATGTTGCTACACGGTCGGACGGACGAAATAATCTATTGGTGGCTGGTCCACTTTGTTCCTACCAGTATAACTCCCCCCCCCCCCCTCAAATCGTTGCGCCTGATGAGTTAATGATGACGTCACCCTGCTCTGCTGCTCTATATAAGAACGGGAGATGGAGCAGAGCCTCACCATTCTGGCGAATTGCCCGATGATGCTGGATGCAATTACCAGCGAAACGTCGTACTCAAAAATTGTAAATGTTGTGGTTTCACGCTTCAACACACCGGTGGGCGAAAGCAGTGAACTATTTGTCTTTTGTCAACGTGACTTTTATTTACTGATTGGCTGTGTCGGGTGGTGGAGGGTTACGACACATTTATAAATAACGCGATCTAACCCAAAAACGTTGATTATGAATATTGGTCGCGAAAGCCTACGTGTTGAACTGATGAGAACGATGATGAGCCCAATACGCTTAACGTGTTTTTTAAATATTTTTCAAGGAAGGCTTGGATCACAAATTCAGATAATACACAATTAACCTCAGAATAAAAATGCAACAATTCCAAAGAACGAAAATGTAAAAATGCAATAAAGTGCCATTATCTGCACGGATAAAAGGAATCAAGATTGAAGAGTATCAGTTTAACATGTAGGCTTTCGCGACCAATATCATCCATAATAGTTTTTTTGGGTTATATCGCGTAAACATATATAATTATATAAATATCTAAGGGGTTAGATCACGTAAATATGCGATCTAACCTCGGACAACGACCTGTATTGTGGAAGAGTCTATGGTCGTTTTACATTTTCGTAAACGTGATTAGTAGAAACAGACAAGTTACGTTTGAATTATGTTAATTTGCTTAGAGTCCAAGTTAAACCTCAGTTAGAAACGATAATTGAGCACGGACGTGGCGTGAATGATGGTAACGGCTGCATTTCCATACAATGCGATGGAAGCACAAACCTCAAACGCCGTATTGAGCGCTCTGAAGCTTTGTGTTTGTGGCACAGGATGGGACCGGGAGTCGAGTCAATTCCACAAGAGTCAGAATATTTATTTATAACTGGGGAAGGAATCTGATAAGCTATGAAGCTCTTTTTCCTTGATGCCCAGTGGGGGCGTGTCGGCAAGTTACAACAACAACAAACAAAACACAAACACGACAGGAGTGCGACATAGAGAAACAGGGTAAGCAAGTGGTACAATATAATTAATGTATTTATTAATGAGTTATCGAAGTCTGACTTGTCAACATTAGGCAGCAGAAAGCACAACGCAGTTACAGACCACACCAAGACAGCGCCACACAGCAGTAGCCCTCAATACAATGGCACATTGACATTGAACAATCGACGAGCAGGTAATGGTCAACGTTACAAATCACATTTGCAAGTGTGACTGTATCCAGCACGAATCTACTGCTTCAGGATCTGTGTTTGAAGGGCAGCAGGCACGGGGTAGCAGGATTAGGGGGAGAGTGAAGTGAGGTTGGGAAGGAAGTCTCCGAGGCGGACAAAAGTTCAAGACGAGCAGCAGTCAGAATCTTTATCCTGGGGAAATCCGATGACCTGTGAAGCTCTTTGTCACAGATCTCCTAATAACAGGACCCTGCGGGGTGGGCTGGTAGGAATAATACTAATACCGGTACAGGGATATCGACCGGGTATAGAGGAGTTAAAAAGAAAATGATTTGTGCATGGGGGGTGAGCGATGACGTCCACACCCCCCTCCCCACTGACTTGCGCGGCCACAGAGCAAGGATTGCAACAGGCGATGTCATTGGCTGTGCCGGATGCGACGGCCATCTTGTTAAAACTGTTATGTACCAGGTAAAGCCACCTGGGAGCTACGAGCTATTTTTCAGAGGCCACATGTGACGACCGCTCATAAAAGTGGCATACGTCATGGTCATCTTCGGCTGGATAGAGTGTTTCCCACGCAGTGTCTGTTATGGGGGTGGTTTAACCTTGCTTCTTTGTGTGGTGGTGGTGCGTGTGGGTCGGTGGTGGTGGCGAGTCTGCGGGTCTCTGTGTGGTGGTGGTGAGTCCGCGGGTCTGAGCGTGGGTGTTGGTCAACTGTGCTTCTCAATGCCCGTCATTGCAAGTTGTTGAAATACACAATGTACTTTGCTGCAGTGCCCTCTGCTACCTTCAACATCAGAAGCGCATTTGAAAGCGCACGATGCAGTAACTCCTTTGTTCGGTGGTTAGCCAAAAGCCGCCGCTGCAGCGAGAATGAGCGGAGTTCGCGTGATAGTTTATGCTCCTTGACGAGATCAGCAGCGAGGTGTTGTGGGCTTTGTGTCATCGAGGCACACCCACCTGGTCTGCGTCTCCACTTGTGCCACCGTAAGGGGCGCTCCTTACGGCGTTTTTTGTCTTTTTTCCGTTTTCGCAGAAGGGCGGGCAGCGACTTCTTCCGCTTCCTTTTTTTTACGTCCGATTCCAACCTGACGACGACAAGCGTCGAGAAGGGAGGGAATGACTGTGGCCGAGAAGACCTGACGCTTCGGGCGGAGCGACAGACCAGGTAGCTTCCACACAGCGTTACTCAACCGATGAAAAGATATTGCCGCTCGACCCAAGCGCCTCACCCTCGCTGTTGAGCGTGATGAGTGTCACGCTCGGGTGGAAGTTCCCACGGCTGCCACCGCCCCCCCCCCCCCCTCGTGGCGGCATCTCCTGATTGGCTGCCGGAGAGCGAGCGAAGAGCGTCCACCAGCGCGGCATCGGAGCCGTTGTCACCACCTACACCCCTCCCCTCCTCATCATCCTCCTCCTGCTGCTCCTCGTCCTCCGCTCAAGCGCCCGCGCTTCCAGATCTTCGCCGGCACCAGCAGAGGTGACGGATGACGCCAGCCTCAGGGTCAGACTCGTCGCACGGCAGAGAGCCATAGACTCGTCGCACGGCAGAGAGCCATAGACTCGTCGCACGGCAGAGAGCCATAGACTCGTCGCACGGCAGAGAGCCATAGACTCGTCGCACGGCAGAGAGCCATAGACTCGTCGCACGGCAGAGAGCCATAGACTCGTCGCACGGCAGAGAGCCATAGACTCGTCGCACGGCAGAGAGCCATAGACTCGTCGCACGGCAGAGAGCCATAGACTCGTCGCACGGCAGAGAGCCATAGACTCGTCGCACGGCAGAGAGCCATAGACTCGTCGCACGGCAGAGAGCCATAGACTCGTCGCACGGCAGAGAGCCATAGACTCGTCGCACGGCAGAGAGCCATAGACTCGTCGCACGGCAGAGAGCCATAGACTCGTCGCACGGCAGAGAGCCATAGACTCGTCGCACGGCAGAGAGCCATAGACTCGTCGCACGGCAGAGAGCCATAGACTCGTCGCACGGCAGAGAGCCATAGACTCGTCGCACGGCAGAGAGCCATAGACTCGTCGCACGGCAGAGAGCCATAGACTCGTCGCACGGCAGAGAGCCATAGACTCGTCGCACGGCAGAGAGCCATAGACTCGTCGCACGGCAGAGAGCCATAGACTCGTCGCACGGCAGAGAGCCATAGACTCGTCGCACGGCAGAGAGCCATAGACTCGTCGCACGGCAGAGAGCCATAGACTCGTCGCACGGCAGAGAGCCATAGACTCGTCGCACGGCAGAGAGCCATAGACTCGTCGCACGGCAGAGAGCCATAGACTCGTCGCACGGCAGAGAGCCATAGACTCGTCGCACGGCAGAGAGCCATAGACTCGTCGCACGGCAGAGAGCCATAGACTCGTCGCACGGCAGAGAGCCATAGACTCGTCGCACGGCAGAGAGCCATAGACTCGTCGCACGGCAGAGAGCCATAGACTCGTCGCACGGCAGAGAGCCATAGACTCGTCGCACGGCAGAGAGCCATAGACTCGTCGCACGGCAGAGAGCCATAGACTCGTCGCACGGCAGAGAGCCATAGACTCGTCGCACGGCAGAGAGCCATAGACTCGTCGCACGGCAGAGAGCCATAGACTCGTCGCACGGCAGAGAGCCATAGACTCGTCGCACGGCAGAGAGCCATAGACTCGTCGCACGGCAGAGAGCCATAGACTCGTCGCACGGCAGAGAGCCATAGACTCGTCGCACGGCAGAGAGCCATAGACTCGTCGCACGGCAGAGAGCCATAGACTCGTCGCACGGCAGAGAGCCATAGACTCGTCGCACGGCAGAGAGCCATAGACTCGTCGCACGGCAGAGAGCCATAGACTCGTCGCACGGCAGAGAGCCATAGACTCGTCGCACGGCAGAGAGCCATAGACTCGTCGCACGGCAGAGAGCCATAGACTC
Source organism: Lampetra planeri (assembly GCF_965212315.1). Taxonomy (NCBI): domain Eukaryota; kingdom Metazoa; phylum Chordata; class Hyperoartia; order Petromyzontiformes; family Petromyzontidae; genus Lampetra; species Lampetra planeri. Next base: position 167,632 of record NW_027614276.1, on the reverse strand, counting down.
GTCGCACGGCAGAGAGCCATAGACTCGTCGCACGGCAGAGAGCCATAGACTCGTCGCACGGCAGAGAGCCATAGACTCGTCGCACGGCAGAGAGCCATAGACTCGTCGCACGGCAGAGAGCCATAGACTCGTCGCACGGCAGAGAGCCATAGACTCGTCGCACGGCAGAGAGCCATAGACTCGTCGCACGGCAGAGAGCCATAGACTCGTCGCACGGCAGAGAGCCATAGACTCGTCGCACGGCAGAGAGCCATAGACTCGTCGCACGGCAGAGAGCCATAGACTCGTCGCACGGCAGAGAGCCATAGACTCGTCGCACGGCAGAGAGCCATAGACTCGTCGCACGGCAGAGAGCCATAGACTCGTCGCACGGCAGAGAGCCATAGACTCGTCGCACGGCAGAGAGCCATAGACTCGTCGCACGGCAGAGAGCCATAGACTCGTCGCACGGCAGAGAGCCATAGACTCGTCGCACGGCAGAGAGCCATAGACTCGTCGCACGGCAGAGAGCCATAGACTCGTCGCACGGCAGAGAGCCATAGACTCGTCGCACGGCAGAGAGCCATAGACTCGTCGCACGGCAGAGAGCCATAGACTCGTCGCACGGCAGAGAGCCATAGACTCGTCGCACGGCAGAGAGCCATAGACTCGTCGCACGGCAGAGAGCCATAGACTCGTCGCACGGCAGAGAGCCATAGACTCGTCGCACGGCAGAGAGCCATAGACTCGTCGCACGGCAGAGAGCCATAGACTCGTCGCACGGCAGAGAGCCATAGACTCGTCGCACGGCAGAGAGCCATAGACTCGTCGCACGGCAGAGAGCCATAGACTCGTCGCACGGCAGAGAGCCATAGACTCGTCGCACGGCAGAGAGCCATAGACTCGTCGCACGGCAGAGAGCCATAGACTCGTCGCACGGCAGAGAGCCATAGACTCGTCGCACGGCAGAGAGCCATAGACTCGTCGCACGGCAGAGAGCCATAGACTCGTCGCACGGCAGAGAGCCATAGACTCGTCGCACGGCTTCAGGGCCCCCCTCCCACGTGGTGATGTATTCAGCTTCAGGGAGAGGCGGGGGGGAGGGGGGAGGGGGGAGACGTCAACTCACGTGTACACACAGCCCCTATCACCACCCCAGCCCCTATCACCACCCCAGCCCCTATCACCACCACAGCCCCTATCACTATCACAACCCCTATCACCACCCCAGCCCCGATCACCACCCCAGCCCCTATCACCACCACAACCCATATCACCATCACAACCCCTATCACCACCACAACCCCTACCACTACCCCTATCACTACCCCAGCCCCTATCACCACCCCAGCCCCTATCACCACCCCAGCCCCTATCACCACCACAACCCCTATCACCACCACAACCCCTATCACCACCACAACCCCTATCACCACCACAACCCCTATCACCACCACAACCCCTATCACCACCACAACCCCTATCACCACCACAACCCCTATCACCACCACAACCCCTATCACCACCACAACCCCTATCACCACCACAACCCCTATCACCACCACAACCCCTATCACCACCACAACCCCTATCACCACCACAACCCCTATCACCACCACAACCCCTATCACCACCACAACCCCTATCACCACCACAACCCCTATCACCACCACAACCCCTATCACCACCACAACCCCTATCACCACCACAACCCCTATCACCACCACAACCCCTATCACCACCACAACCCCTATCACCACCACAACCCCTATCACCACCACAACCCCTATCACCACCACAACCCCTATCACCACCACAACCCCTATCACCACCACAACCCCTATCACCACCACAACCCCTATCACCACCACAACCCCTATCACCACCACAACCCCTATCACCACCACAACCCCTATCACCACCACAACCCCTATCACCACCACAACCCCTATCACCACCACAACCCCTATCACCACCACAACCCCTATCACCACCACAACCCCTATCACCACCACAACCCCTATCACCACCACAACCCCTATCACCACCACAACCCCTATCACCACCACAACCCCTATCACCACCACAACCCCTATCACCACCACAACCCCTATCACCACCACAACCCCTATCACCACCACAACCCCTATCACCACCACAACCCCTATCACCACCACAACCCCTATCACCACCACAACCCCTATCACCACCACAACCCCTATCACCACCACAACCCCTATCACCACCACAACCCCTATCACCACCACAACCCCTATCACCACCACAACCCCTATCACCACCACAACCCCTATCACCACCACAACCCCTATCACCACCACAACCCCTATCACCACCACAACCCCTATCACCACCACAACCCCTATCACCACCACAACCCCTATCACCACCACAACCCCTATCACCACCACAACCCCTATCACCACCACAACCCCTATCACCACCACAACCCCTATCACCACCACAACCCCTATCACCACCACAACCCCTATCACCACCACAACCCCTATCACCACCACAACCCCTATCACCACCACAACCCCTATCACCACCACAACCCCTATCGCCACCACAACCCCTATCGCCACCACAACCCCTATCGCCACCACAACCCCTATCGCCACCACAACCCCTATCGCCACCACAACCCCTATCGCCACCACAACCCCTATCGCCACCACAACCCCTATCGCCACCACAACCCCTATCGCCACCACAACCCCTATCGCCACCACAACCCCTATCGCCACCACAACCCCTATCGCCACCACAACCCCTATCGCCACCACAACCCCTATCGCCACCACAACCCCTATCGCCACCACAACCCCTATCGCCACCACAACCCCTATCGCCACCACAACCCCTATCGCCACCACAACCCCTATCGCCACCACAACCCCTATCGCCACCACAACCCCTATCGCCACCACAACCCCTATCGCCACCACAACCCCTATCGCCACCACAACCCCTATCGCCACCACAACCCCTATCGCCACCACAACCCCTATCGCCACCACAACCCCTATCGCCACCACAACCCCTATCGCCACCACAACCCCTATCGCCACCACAACCCCTATCGCCACCACAACCCCTATCGCCACCACAACCCCTATCGCCACCACAACCCCTATCGCCACCACAACCCCTATCGCCACCACAACCCCTATCGCCACCACAACCCCTATCGCCACCACAACCCCTATCGCCACCACAACCCCTATCGCCACCACAACCCCTATCGCCACCACAACCCCTATCGCCACCACAACCCCTATCGCCACCACAACCCCTATCGCCACCACAACCCCTATCGCCACCACAACCCCTATCGCCACCACAACCCCTATCGCCACCACAACCCCTATCGCCACCACAACCCCTATCGCCACCACAACCCCTATCGCCACCACAACCCCTATCGCCACCACAACCCCTATCGCCACCACAACCCCTATCGCCACCACAACCCCTATCGCCACCACAACCCCTATCGCCACCACAACCCCTATCGCCACCACAACCCCTATCGCCACCACAACCCCTATCGCCACCACAACCCCTATCGCCACCACAACCCCTATCGCCACCACAACCCCTATCGCCACCACAACCCCTATCGCCACCACAACCCCTATCGCCACCACAACCCCTATCGCCACCACAACCCCTATCGCCACCACAACCCCTATCGCCACCACAACCCCTATCGCCACCACAACCCCTATCGCCACCACAACCCCTATCGCCACCACAACCCCTATCGCCACCACAACCCCTATCGCCACCACAACCCCTATCGCCACCACAACCCCTATCGCCACCACAACCCCTATCGCCACCACAACCCCTATCGCCACCACAACCCCTATCGCCACCACAACCCCTATCGCCACCACAACCCCTATCGCCACCACAACCCCTATCGCCACCACAACCCCTATCGCCACCACAACCCCTATCGCCACCACAACCCCTATCGCCACCACAACCCCTATCGCCACCACAACCCCTATCGCCACCACAACCCCTATCGCCACCACAACCCCTATCGCCACCACAACCCCTATCGCCACCACAACCCCTATCGCCACCACAACCCCTATCGCCACCACAACCCCTATCGCCACCACAACCCCTATCGCCACCACAACCCCTATCGCCACCACAACCCCTATCGCCACCACAACCCCTATCGCCACCACAACCCCTATCGCCACCACAACCCCTATCGCCACCACAACCCCTATCGCCACCACAACCCCTATCGCCACCACAACCCCTATCGCCACCACAACCCCTATCGCCACCACAACCCCTATCGCCACCACAACCCCTATCGCCACCACAACCCCTATCGCCACCACAACCCCTATCGCCACCACAACCCCTATCGCCACCACAACCCCTATCGCCACCACAACCCCTATCGCCACCACAACCCCTATCGCCACCACAACCCCTATCGCCACCACAACCCCTATCGCCACCACAACCCCTATCGCCACCACAACCCCTATCGCCACCACAACCCCTATCGCCACCACAACCCCTATCGCCACCACAACCCCTATCGCCACCACAACCCCTATCGCCACCACAACCCCTATCGCCACCACAACCCCTATCGCCACCACAACCCCTATCGCCACCACAACCCCTATCGCCACCACAACCCCTATCGCCACCACAACCCCTATCGCCACCACAACCCCTATCGCCACCACAACCCCTATCGCCACCACAACCCCTATCGCCACCACAACCCCTATCGCCACCACAACCCCTATCGCCACCACAACCCCTATCGCCACCACAACCCCTATCGCCACCACAACCCCTATCGCCACCACAACCCCTATCGCCACCACAACCCCTATCGCCACCACAACCCCTATCGCCACCACAACCCCTATCGCCACCACAACCCCTATCGCCACCACAACCCCTATCGCCACCACAACCCCTATCGCCACCACAACCCCTATCGCCACCACAACCCCTATCGCCACCACAACCCCTATCGCCACCACAACCCCTATCGCCACCACAACCCCTATCGCCACCACAACCCCTATCGCCACCACAACCCCTATCGCCACCACAACCCCTATCGCCACCACAACCCCTATCGCCACCACAACCCCTATCGCCACCACAACCCCTATCGCCACCACAACCCCTATCGCCACCACAACCCCTATCGCCACCACAACCCCTATCGCCACCACAACCCCTATCGCCACCACAACCCCTATCGCCACCACAACCCCTATCGCCACCACAACCCCTATCGCCACCACAACCCCTATCGCCACCACAACCCCTATCGCCACCACAACCCCTATCGCCACCACAACCCCTATCGCCACCACAACCCCTATCGCCACCACAACCCCTATCGCCACCACAACCCCTATCGCCACCACAACCCCTATCGCCACCACAACCCCTATCGCCACCACAACCCCTATCGCCACCACAACCCCTATCGCCACCACAACCCCTATCGCCACCACAACCCCTATCGCCACCACAACCCCTATCGCCACCACAACCCCTATCGCCACCACAACCCCTATCGCCACCACAACCCCTATCGCCACCACAACCCCTATCGCCACCACAACCCCTATCGCCACCACAACCCCTATCGCCACCACAACCCCTATCGCCACCACAACCCCTATCGCCACCACAACCCCTATCGCCACCACAACCCCTATCGCCACCACAACCCCTATCGCCACCACAACCCCTATCGCCACCACAACCCCTATCGCCACCACAACCCCTATCGCCACCACAACCCCTATCGCCACCACAACCCCTATCGCCACCACAACCCCTATCGCCACCACAACCCCTATCGCCACCACAACCCCTATCGCCACCACAACCCCTATCGCCACCACAACCCCTATCGCCACCACAACCCCTATCGCCACCACAACCCCTATCGCCACCACAACCCCTATCGCCACCACAACCCCTATCGCCACCACAACCCCTATCGCCACCACAACCCCTATCGCCACCACAACCCCTATCGCCACCACAACCCCTATCGCCACCACAACCCCTATCGCCACCACAACCCCTATCGCCACCACAACCCCTATCGCCACCACAACCCCTATCGCCACCACAACCCCTATCGCCACCACAACCCCTATCGCCACCACAACCCCTATCGCCACCACAACCCCTATCGCCACCACAACCCCTATCGCCACCACAACCCCTATCGCCACCACAACCCCTATCGCCACCACAACCCCTATCGCCACCACAACCCCTATCGCCACCACAACCCCTATCGCCACCACAACCCCTATCGCCACCACAACCCCTATCGCCACCACAACCCCTATCGCCACCACAACCCCTATCGCCACCACAACCCCTATCGCCACCACAACCCCTATCGCCACCACAACCCCTATCGCCACCACAACCCCTATCGCCACCACAACCCCTATCGCCACCACAACCCCTATCGCCACCACAACCCCTATCGCCACCACAACCCCTATCGCCACCACAACCCCTATCGCCACCACAACCCCTATCGCCACCACAACCCCTATCGCCACCACAACCCCTATCGCCACCACAACCCCTATCGCCACCACAACCCCTATCGCCACCACAACCCCTATCGCCACCACAACCCCTATCGCCACCACAACCCCTATCGCCACCACAACCCCTATCGCCACCACAACCCCTATCGCCACCACAACCCCTATCGCCACCACAACCCCTATCGCCACCACAACCCCTATCGCCACCACAACCCCTATCGCCACCACAACCCCTATCGCCACCACAACCCCTATCGCCACCACAACCCCTATCGCCACCACAACCCCTATCGCCACCACAACCCCTATCGCCACCACAACCCCTATCGCCACCACAACCCCTATCGCCACCACAACCCCTATCGCCACCACAACCCCTATCGCCACCACAACCCCTATCGCCACCACAACCCCTATCGCCACCACAACCCCTATCGCCACCACAACCCCTATCGCCACCACAACCCCTATCGCCACCACAACCCCTATCGCCACCACAACCCCTATCGCCACCACAACCCCTATCGCCACCACAACCCCTATCGCCACCACAACCCCTATCGCCACCACAACCCCTATCGCCACCACAACCCCTATCGCCACCACAACCCCTATCGCCACCACAACCCCTATCGCCACCACAACCCCTATCGCCACCACAACCCCTATCGCCACCACAACCCCTATCGCCACCACAACCCCTATCGCCACCACAACCCCTATCGCCACCACAACCCCTATCGCCACCACAACCCCTATCGCCACCACAACCCCTATCGCCACCACAACCCCTATCGCCACCACAACCCCTATCGCCACCACAACCCCTATCGCCACCACAACCCCTATCGCCACCACAACCCCTATCGCCACCACAACCCCTATCGCCACCACAACCCCTATCGCCACCACAACCCCTATCGCCACCACAACCCCTATCGCCACCACAACCCCTATCGCCACCACAACCCCTATCGCCACCACAACCCCTATCGCCACCACAACCCCTATCGCCACCACAACCCCTATCGCCACCACAACCCCTATCGCCACCACAACCCCTATCGCCACCACAACCCCTATCGCCACCACAACCCCTATCGCCACCACAACCCCTATCGCCACCACAACCCCTATCGCCACCACAACCCCTATCGCCACCACAACCCCTATCGCCACCACAACCCCTATCGCCACCACAACCCCTATCGCCACCACAACCCCTATCGCCACCACAACCCCTATCGCCACCACAACCCCTATCGCCACCACAACCCCTATCGCCACCACAACCCCTATCGCCACCACAACCCCTATCGCCACCACAACCCCTATCGCCACCACAACCCCTATCGCCACCACAACCCCTATCGCCACCACAACCCCTATCGCCACCACAACCCCTATCGCCACCACAACCCCTATCGCCACCACAACCCCTATCGCCACCACAACCCCTATCGCCACCACAACCCCTATCGCCACCACAACCCCTATCGCCACCACAACCCCTATCGCCACCACAACCCCTATCGCCACCACAACCCCTATCGCCACCACAACCCCTATCGCCACCACAACCCCTATCGCCACCACAACCCCTATCGCCACCACAACCCCTATCGCCACCACAACCCCTATCGCCACCACAACCCCTATCGCCACCACAACCCCTATCGCCACCACAACCCCTATCGCCACCACAACCCCTATCGCCACCACAACCCCTATCGCCACCACAACCCCTATCGCCACCACAACCCCTATCGCCACCACAACCCCTATCGCCACCACAACCCCTATCGCCACCACAACCCCTATCGCCACCACAACCCCTATCGCCACCACAACCCCTATCGCCACCACAACCCCTATCGCCACCACAACCCCTATCGCCACCACAACCCCTATCGCCACCACAACCCCTATCGCCACCACAACCCCTATCGCCACCACAACCCCTATCGCCACCACAACCCCTATCGCCACCACAACCCCTATCGCCACCACAACCCCTATCGCCACCACAACCCCTATCGCCACCACAACCCCTATCGCCACCACAACCCCTATCGCCACCACAACCCCTATCGCCACCACAACCCCTATCGCCACCACAACCCCTATCGCCACCACAACCCCTATCGCCACCACAACCCCTATCGCCACCACAACCCCTATCGCCACCACAACCCCTATCGCCACCACAACCCCTATCGCCACCACAACCCCTATCGCCACCACAACCCCTATCGCCACCACAACCCCTATCGCCACCACAACCCCTATCGCCACCACAACCCCTATCGCCACCACAACCCCTATCGCCACCACAACCCCTATCGCCACCACAACCCCTATCGCCACCACAACCCCTATCGCCACCACAACCCCTATCGCCACCACAACCCCTATCGCCACCACAACCCCTATCGCCACCACAACCCCTATCGCCACCACAACCCCTATCGCCACCACAACCCCTATCGCCACCACAACCCCTATCGCCACCACAACCCCTATCGCCACCACAACCCCTATCGCCACCACAACCCCTATCGCCACCACAACCCCTATCGCCACCACAACCCCTATCGCCACCACAACCCCTATCGCCACCACAACCCCTATCGCCACCACAACCCCTATCGCCACCACAACCCCTATCGCCACCACAGCACTCGCAGCTGCACCCGCATCAACCAGCTGCACCCCCAGCTGCGGTTCCTGCACATGTGGTCCTCGCAGCCGCAGCGTTGCTGCGAGCAGACCACGCCCGCACGGAGGCAGCCACACCGCCGCGTGTCGCACACTCCGTTACAGCGACACTGCACAGCACAGAGACACCACCACCACCACCACACGTTTAGTAATAGTAGCAGTGCGCGTGAGTGCACTCTCGTGCGTGAGTGCGCGCGCGTGCGCGTGCACTCGCGTGCGTGAGCGCGCGTGCGTGCACTCGCGTGCGTGAGTGCGCGTGCGTGAGTGCGCGTGCGTGCGTGAGCGCGCGTGCGTGCACTCGCGTGCGTGAGTGCGCGTGCGTGCGCGTGCGTGCGTGCGCGTGCGTGCGTGCACTCGCGTGCGTGAGTGCGCGCGCGTGCTACGTACGTACGTGTACGTGACTGTACATGCGCGTGTACGCGTGTGCGCGTGACTGTACATGCGCGTGTACGCGTGTGACTGTACATGCGCGTGTACGCGTGTGCGCGTGACTGTACATGCGCGTGTACGCGTGTGCGCGTGACTGTACATGCGCGTGTACGCGTGTGCGCGTGACTGTACATGCGCGTGTACGCGTGTGCGCGTGACTGTACATGCGCGTGTACGCGTGTGCGCGTGACTGTACATGCGCGTGTACGCGTGTGCGCGTGACTGTACGTGCGCGTGTGCGCGTGTGCGCGTGTGCGCGTGTGCGCGTGTACGCGTGTACGCGTGTGCGCGTGCGTGAGTGTACGTGCGGTCACCCTGTAGGGCGCAATAATGTTGCTCCGTCGCCCGTCCGTGTTCACCACCGCCTTGGCCACGAACGACTTCAGCTGCGTCGCGAACAAAAGGCGGAGGTCACGCGCCCACCCCGCCGTGTAGCCTCTAACGGTGTAGGGGCAAGTGCTGCTAGTCGCCACCACCACCACTACAACTGCCTCCACCTCCACCATCACCGTCCATACTACCTCCACCACCACCTCCACCACCACCACCCCTACCACCTCCACCTCCTCATCCACCACCACCACCAGCACCTCCCGCATCTTGGAGGGCATGAGCTCAATGGAGGAGTCGGGGGGACGCTGTGTGGGGGGTCGCTAGCCCCCGAGATCCCTCCCGCCTCCATCCCCTATTTCGTTTACGTTACCCCACCTCCCTATTACCTGCTACGGTTTCGCCGGCATTCGAACGCGACGCCCTTACGGTTACAGCCTCGCGCCGCGCTCCCACGCTGCGAGCATACGTGCGCACAGCATCATCAATCAAACGCCCCACTCCCCATCTTTACACCGCTACGTACAGCTCTCGCACACTGCGAGCGTGTGCCCATCTATAGCCCTGTGCGGCACGTTACCAACGCGCATCCGTATCCGCCACGTAACGAACGTATGCGCACTCACGCACGCAGCTCTGCACGGCACTCACTCAACACTGACCACTCACGTTAGGATCGCGCACCTGTATCGCACACGGAGCGCACACACGCACACACTGCATGACAAGATCACGCGAGACCACGCTTCGCTATTAATGATTTATTACCTGGTAACTAATGTTGAATCGGTGAGTCGACGAGGCTGGCCTATTCCACTAAACCGGTACCTATTCCCTATTTATCTGCTATTATCCTACTTCACCTCCCCACTCACTGTTTGGCGCCCGCGGAGGTACCTCGATACGTCACACGGACGTCCGGGTTGCTGGCTGGAGCTGCTGCTGGTCCGCTGGCCTGGAGAGAAGAGAGCCCCTTCCCCCTTGCGCCCCCCCTCTTTATTCTCTCTACCTCAAAGGGATGCTGCGCTGAACAATGGGCTCGTGCACCTCGAGCCCGCGCACGGCGGTTCCGGGCGCTTTTGATCCGCTAATCGGTGAGCGGCGTAAATCCTAATTAATCCCTTTCTCACGCAGGCCCCCATCATCGAGGTTCATGCGGCGGCGTCCATGACAAAGGTGCGCCGTGGGAATTTGTGCACGGCTGCCCGCGTGACCCCGCTCTCCAGGTTATTCATACTAATAGCCTCATCCTTTAACTCCCCTAATAATGGTGCCTGCGTGCCCGAGCGTAATTACGTCGTCCCTCCGCTGCCGGTGCGGGGGTGCCTGATTATGCAGTTCAGATGCGCTGCGTGTTTTCTAATGATGCTCCTCCATCACAATACTTATTCCCTCTGCCTGCCCCGTCGATACTCGCCTGTGTGGGGGGAAATGCGCCTCAACCGCGGTGGCCAAATGCCCCACGCCGCGACCACACCATATTAAGGCCGGCCGCAGCGCCGCGGTGCCACGTAGCACGGGGGAGGTCATCCAATTCCCTGATCGCCGGAAACCGTGAGAATTAATCCCGATGAGGGTTTCTCGGATAAAAACCGGTCGATCAGGTGACCTTCCCTTCCAGCTCTATGGGGGGGGGGGGGGGGGAATGCGTGCGGATGTGTGCTTATGTGGGGGGGGTGATGGGGGGCAGTGCGGTGGGGGAAGCCGGGCGGCTCCCTGGCTCGGCAGAGCGGCCCTGTCGCTGTGGCACCACAGCTGCATGTGGAGTGTCCGTGTGAGTGAGTGTACGTAGGTCGACTCAGCCTCAAATGAGTACCCGGTGAGGTGTGTAAAATCGCCACTGGGGAGACAAAGGCGGTCGGGCGTGGTGCTGGCCACCCACCCCCTCGTGTACCGTTCTGGCCTTCATAGGTGCTCGCTAACAGCACTTGCCCCTACAGTCTGTTAAGGCTATACGGGGGATCTTTATCTTTGTCTCTCTCTGTGTGTCTCTGTGTCATCTTTCTGTGTGTGTCTCTCTCTCTGTCATCTCTCTCTGTCCGTGTCTCCGTGTCTCAAATTGAGCAATCTTTGGAAGAACGTCATCAACCAGTTGGGGAGTTGACTTATGTTAGCCGACTCTGTGTTGTATTGCATTACATTTCTAAGTTTACTAGGTTTGTTTTCTCGTTCATGTTTTTGTTTGTTTGTTGCGGTTGCACCCGATTCAAGAGCCGAATGGCTCACGGGGCTATACCAAATAAATGAAACTAAAACTATTATGTAATTTATTTATTTTTTCTACGTGACTTTACCGAAAGAACCAAACAGTATCTTGCTTAAGTTTCAATTTCTCTTCACCTGGCTCGCTACTTTGTAACTTTGTTTTATTTTAAATATTCAGTTTTTTTTTTCATTATTTACCAGGCCACACCCGCTTGAGCTGCTGTACTGCTCTTGTTTCAAAAAAATGCGTAATTCGCATGAATTATGTTAATGTATGTAATAATATACATAAATTATGATTATCACGGAGATAATCGTAGTAATTTATGCGAATGCTTGTGATTATGTTAATGTATGCAGTTATTATAATTATGCCTTAGCTTCGTTATCCAGAGTTGTATCAATCAGGATAACCGATTATCTTTGATTAAACATTTGTAATAAAAGACTTGACCACGATGTCTGGCTCGGTGTCCTTTATTTGGTTCGGTTTCTGTTTCCCACACGGCTGTCCTTATTTATCTCCTTCCACACGGTGCCGACTTCGCTGTTTCTCTCGTCACCGCCAACAGCTCCGCTGTTGGTCTCTGCCGCTCCCGTAGCTCCCGTAGCAGCCCCGCTGCTGTTACTCTCACGTAGCCCCTCCGGCTGTACTCGCTGCAGCCCCCCTCTCTGGGTCACTCCCGTAGACTCTGACAGCCTCGTTGCTGTCTCTCTCTCTGTCGCTCCCGTAGCTCCTGGCAGCCTCACCGCTGCCTCTCTTACACAGCCTCCCTGGCTGTACTCGCTGCAGCCTCACTCCCTCCAGTAGCCCACTACTGTCTCCGGGGTTGGCCACCGCTGGCCGACGGTGCCACCCCTCCTTGGTTCGCCCGCGTGGCCTCACCCTTTTCCAGTCTCAACCCAACTCCCTTCTCCTTCCGGTTTTACCGCTTAAGGACCCGAACCTTCCTCCCACGTCACATGACTCCACCTCCCCGTGACGTCACATCCCGAAGGTCGATTACACCCGCATTACACATTTATTGATTATCTTAGTGTGTTTATGTTATGTTAGGTCTCCAAATTCATATCTCATCGCAGGTAGACAGTTTTGCATGGACTGGGAGAGAAGCACTCGAACACTTGGTGTTAAGCAATTTTAATTCTAAACAAACATATGACACTAATATGCAGAGGTGGGACAAAGTCATTGTTATGCAAGTCCAAGTCGAGTCGCAAGTCATCAAATTCATGACTCGAGTCTGACTCGAGTCCAAGTCACATGACTCGAGTCCACACCTCTGCTAATATGCAAAGGCAAAAGTATACGTCAATAGATTCAATCGGCAAGATTATGCAATTAACGAAAATAAATGACTAAAACATTTCTTCTTCTTGGTTCTTTCGGTAAAGTCACGTAGAAGGGAAGTAATAAAATAATAAAAATAAAACATTCTCACGACGTTTCGGCCACAACGCAAGTAGCCGTCCTCAGGTGCCATAGACAAACCCAACATTAAACCCTCCCCGTAGAGGCGGTTAAATTTCGATTTAAAGCTTTCGTGACTGCAATTTAACCGTCTCTACGGGGAGGGTTTAATGTTGGGTTTGTCTATGGCACCTGAGGACGGCTACTTGCGTTGTGGCCGAAACGTCGTGAGAATGTTTTATTTTTATTATTTTATTACTTCCCTTCTACGTGACTTTACCGAAAGAACCAAGAAGATGAATCCTTGCAGTCACGAAAGCTTTAAATCGAAAAATAAAACATTTCTTATTCATGTAACTCAACGGCAGCAACTGCTTTGCACGATCAGTTGATATTGAACGCACCACCTTGAAATGGCAACCCCTTTTGAAACACAAAGATAACTTTTTAAAATCTTATTCGTGTGCGTGTTGTGTGCGCGTTGTCCCCTTGTAATATTAATTTTAAAAAAATTAGAGCCGGGAGTTTTGTCTTTAGCTTGTGGGGTGGGGGAGGGATTATACAAACAGTGGCCAGAGAGGTTCTCTCTGGCTTGGGCGTGGCCGCAGCGAGCCCGTGCTGCGCCCTCTCTCCACTGCTGGATTGAGCGGCGTTGGCACCATGTTCCTTGAAGAAACTTGCTTGCTTGGCGCTTGATGGTTCCGTCGTCGCTGCTGGACGTCTTGTCTGTTCTCACTGGGTGTTGGTCGGTGTGTGTATCAAACACACGGCGCATTCGATGGCGCTCTCTCTCTCTTGGTGGCAGCTCTAGGCTTCTCCACTGCTGGATGATTGTTGAGTCGGCACGATGCTCGGTGATGCCCGAGTCGTGCTGCTGCTGTCCCTCTCTCCTTGATCGCTGCCAACTTCACACGGACACCCGCCCTTACTTCAGGCTGTGTTGGCTCAGGCTCTGGACGAAGTGGCTCTGCGCGCTCACCGGCTTGGAGCGCCCTGGCGATGAACGATGGCTCTTGTTGCTCATCCGCTGCTGCTCGTCCTTTGCGATGCTCGCTTGGTCGACGCTTGATGGTTTCCGCCCTTTCTATAGGTCGATTGCTTGTCACTCGTCACTCTCTCTTCTCCGTGCTTTCCTTTGTTCGTGCAGCTGCCAGCTTCACTCGCACTTAACTTCGTTCTGCGAGAAGCGACACCTGCTATCGGCATCGGCGTTTGCTCCCTCACGACGCTCCGCCAGCCGGAGCACGGCTGAACCCAGCCTCAGCACGGCTGAACCCAGCCTCGACCCAGGTTGAACTCAGACTTCTGCGACTCGAACGACCCCTCCTCGTTCCATCTCTCTTCGAGGCACGATCTGCCCCAGCTCTCTTGCGAGCCGAGTTGCGAGAGTGAGCGCCACTCGAACCAGACTGCTCATTCGTGATGTGCGCTTGTGCTTAAAACTCAAAACGTGACTCCCCTCTCTGCGCATCTCTTGCGAGAGGAACAACAACGAGAGAAACAGATGTCCCAGCTATGCCAGCACAGACCCCCCCCCCCTCGCGACCCTTTGACCCCTCCCTCTGAGTGGGTCATTCCGAGGCCAGACCCCCAATACGTATTCAGGCTGGTATGTGTTTGTGCCAAATCGTTGGAAGACAAAGGTGGCCGAGGAGATTTTTGGTTCTATGGAATGCATATTCTTTAAGTTGTGCGTGGTTGACCTATTTTGACTTCCTATTCTTCTGGATGACCGTTGTTCTAACACTTAATAATTATTATTCAGTTTGTGATTTACCATGGTTATTAACACGTATTTCGTAGAGTTTATTGATGTTTGTTGTCTATCTATATACAGGGATCGCACTGTTTAACTCGAGTTATTTTGTTTAATGTCTTGAGGTTAAGTGTAAGTTGCCACTTACGCTTCCTTAACTGTTGGAATTCGTAATTATTATTTTTTTTGGTCAGGTAGATAGAAACATACAATACAAAATTATATATATATATATACGGTGAATACGAGTAATATAAGGGAATATCTAATAACAAGCCCCTATTGTTTGTTGGTTAATTCTTTTTGTTAAGTTTCTACTTTTCGGTAAGGAAAACGTTAAAGAAAACGCGAGTTGCAACCGTTGTTATCCTTTACTCTGCACCTTATCTGTAGACATCCAGATGTCTTGGGAGGTTAGTCCATCGATCTTTGTCCATCTGGATGTCTATGACCTCTCTGTGACCGAAATCTTACCGTTTTAATGGCCCTCCATGTTTCATGGATTCCTGGTGTGCTTGTGAGGAGGAGTGGGTTGTTTTCATTATTAAATAAAAATAGAAGAAAAAAAATTTCTTCATTATTCTTAATATAAAAAGGGGGTATAAACACAACAGGAGGCACGTCCCGTGCCCCGCGGTGGGAATAGGCATTTCCGTTTTTTCGTCCGTCACCTTGAAATCGGTCCGATTTTCGATTTAGTGCGGTTTCTCTATATGTATTTATTTACTATTGCCGACCGGCACGTGACGAAGCACGCCATTGCGCATGCGCGAGACGCCGACCAGGGCGGTTGCCCCTGGCAACGGGCAGCAACGCCGTCGCTGCAGGGTGGACGCCATTTTTAATTCGCGTTAAAAATATGCGCACGCATTAACACGCGACGCTGAGGTAAATTCATCAAAGTTTCACGTCCTCTTCACTCCCTCACCACTCTCCCTCACCCCTCTCCCTCACCCCTCTCCCTCACCCCTCTCCCTCACCACTCACTCTCACCACTCACCCATCTCCCTCACCACTCGCCCTCACCCCTCACCGCTCACCACCCACGCTCATCCTCACCCTCTCCCTCACCACTCACTCTCACCACTCACCCATCTCCCTCACCGCTCACCACTCACCGCTCACCACTCACGCTCATCCTCACCCCTCGCCCTCACCACTCGCCCTCACCACTCGCCCTCACCACTCGCCCTCACCACTCGCGAGGAATTTAGCATATGTATGGGAAATGCAGGAATGCGACTAGTACTACTTGTGAAATCCGCTTGATGCGGAGCTTCTCCAATTTTTTCATGCTGGAATTTCAGTCCACACACCCTGGCACTGACCAGAGTGTGGAAGATGCCCAGGCTGCTGGCCGGACGTTTCCCCTCCACGACCACCCTCCTTGCCCTGTATATGGTGAGCTTAGCGTAGCCCACCCAGTACAGTGACCAGCCCCTGAAGATGTTGGGATCTGTCGCCCTTTGGGTGTCCAAAGATGAGGAACGTTGGATAAATGGAGGTTGAACCTTTAGGCCTTAAATGTACGCTCCAGCTTCAAAATACGCTCCAAGCTTGGCGGCGTCTCATTCTTCACCTGAGGACGGCTGCTTGCGTTGTAGCCGAAACGTCGTGAGAATTCTGACTGTGGCAGAGCGAGGCAACTCTCAGCAGTGTGGAGGTGGAGGTGTGGGTGGACTTCCCCCGAGACAATAGAAAGTGAAATGGAGACCCTGTAGATGCGTAAGCTTGAGACGATGTCGCTCCAATAGATGCACCCTTGTCACAGGCCTTTAATGACAAGAATGTGAAGTTGAACACTCAGTTCCTAGGTTCAACCTGCAGGGTAAGAGCGGCCAGTCTTTGTGGACCTGTGGGTTGCGTAGATCTCTAACCAGGAGCGAGATCCAATAAGCTCCCAAGCATTCACTATGTTATCATAATTGCATTTATATGGTGCTCGCTTAATTGCCCCAGCAACACTGAGTTTTGTATCGTTTCTCGTCTCAAACACTCGAAGAGCATCCCCAAGTAGCAGCTGCCCCTGTGTGGCACAAGGTGGTGGCCCTGCACGGGCCTGCGTGTGGACAAGAGCCTGTCAGTAGGGGGCGATGGTTGATGTGGCATCTTAGTTGTGGAGTTTGTAGATAATGTTTTTAGAATTTGCTACATTAAACATGCAATGGCCTACTTGTTTTGAATGGAGCAATAGTATGTTGTACATACACTGTTAAGCAGACAGTGTTTTTTGTTTATCTTGTTAATACGATGTCACCTGATGCAGCATATTTCAGTGCAGTAATTTAACTTTGTAAAAATGATTGTCAATAAGTTAGAATGAATACTTGTCTGATTGTGTGCGTACGTGTAACATTTTGTCTACAAGGGTCAAACATTGAATGAGTCGTGTGAGGACACGGTGTGTGTTTTGCAAGTAACCTGGACAGATCAGATTCTTGTCATCGCGCTCGGGTTCAATCAACCCGAGCGCGATGACGTCACCACGCACGGGGGCGCCCCAACCAGCACCCCCCACCCACGTGACCAGCCCCTCCACCCACTGCCCACGTGACCAGCTCCCCCCTGCCCACGTGACCAGCCCCTCCCCTCCCCCGCCCACGTGACCAGCCCCTCCCCTCCCCCACCCACGTGACCAGCCCCTCCCCCGCCCACGTGACCAGCCCCTCCCCTCCCCCGCCCACGTGACCAGCCCCTCCCCTCCCCCGCCCACGTGACCAGCTCCTCCCCCCCCCACCCACGTGACCAGCCCCTCCCCTCCCCCGCCCATGTGACCAGCCCCTCCCCTCCCCCGCCCACGTGACCAGGTCCTCCCCCCCCGCCCACGTGACCCTCCCCCGCCCACGTGACCAGCCCCTCCCCTCCCCCGCCCACGTGACCAGCCCCTCCCCTCCCCCGCCCACGTGACCAGCCCCTCCACCCCCGCCCACGTGACCAGCCCCTCCACCCCCGCCCACGTGACCAGCCCCTCCCCTCCCCCGCCCACGTGACCAGCCCCTCCCCCGCCCACGTGACCAGGCCCTCCCCTCCCCCGCCCACGTGACCAGCCCCTCCCCTCCCCCGCCCACGTGACCAGCCCCTCCCCTCCCCCGCCCACGTGACCAGCCCCTCCACCCACCGCCCACGTGACCAGCCCCTCCCCTCCCCCGCCCACGTGACCAGCCCCTCCCCTCCCCTGCCCACGTGACCAGCCCCTCCCCTCCCCCGCCCACGTGACCAGCCCCTCCCCTCCCCCGCCCACGTGACCAGCCCCTCCCCTCCCCCGCCCACGTGACCAGCCCTCCCCCCCCGCCCACGTGATCAGCCCCTCCCCCCGCCCACGTGACCAGCCCCTCCCCTCCCCCGCCCACGTGACCAGCCCCTCCCCTCCCCCGCTCACGTGACCAGCCCCCCCGCCCGCCCACGTGACCAGCCCCTCCCCCCCCCCGCCCACGTGACCAGCCCCCCCCCACCCACCCACGTGACCAGCCCCTCCCCCCACCCACCCACGTGACCAGCCCCGCCCCTCCCCCGCCCACGTGACCAGCCCCTCTCCTCCCCCGCCCACGTGACCAGCCCCTCCCCTCCCCCGCCCACGTGACCAGCCCTCCCCCCCCCGCCCACGTGATCAGCCCCTCCCCCGCCCACGTGACCAGCTCCTCCCCCCCGCCCACGTGACCAGCCCCTCGCCCGCCCACGTGACCAGCCCCTCCCCTCCCCTGCCCACGTGACCAGCCACTCCCCCCCCCCGCCCAAGTGACCAGCCCCTCCCCTCCCCCGCCCACGTGACCAGCCCCTCCAACCACCGCCCACGTGACCAGCCCCTCCCCCCCGCCCACGTGACCAGCCCCTCCCCTCCCCCGCCCACGTGACCAGCCCCTTCCCTCCCCCGCCCACGTGACCAGCCCCTCTCCTCCCCCGCCCACGTGACCAGCCCCTCCCCCCCCACCCACGTGACCAGCCCCTCCCCTCCCCCGCCCACGTGACCAGCCCCTCCCCTCCCCCGCCCACGTGACCAGCCCCCCCCCCGCCCACGTGACCAGCCCCTCCCCCCCCGCCCACGTGACCAGCCACTCCCCCCCCCCGCCCACGTGACCAGCCCCTCCCCTCCCCCGCCCACGTGACCAGCCCCTCCCCTCCCCCGCCCACGTGACCAGCCCCTCCCCCCCCCCCGCCCACGTGACCAGCCCCTCCCCTCCCCCGCCCACGTGACCAGCCCCTCCCCTCCCCCGCCCACGTGACCAGCCCCTCCCCTCCCCCGCCCACGTGACCAGCCCCTCCCCCCCCCGCCCACGTGACCAGCCCCTCCCCCGCCCACGTGACCAGCCCCTCCCCTCCTCCGCCCACGTGACCAGCCCCTCCCCCGCCCACGTGACCAGCCCCTCCCCCCCCCCGCCCACGTGACCAGCCCCTCCCCTCCCCCGCCCACGTGACCAGCCCCTCCCCCCCCACCCACGTGACCAGCCCCTCCCCCCCCCACCCACGTGACCAGCCCCTCCCCCCCCCCGCCCACGTGACCAGCCCCTCCCCTCCCCCGCCCACGTGACCAGCCCCTCCCCCCTCCCACGTGACCAGCCCCTCCCCTCCCCCGCCCACGTGACCAGCCCCTCCCGCCCACCCACGTGACCAGCCCCTCCCCCCGCCCACATGACCAGCCACTCCCCCCCCACCCACGTGACCAGCCACTCCCTCCCCCGCCCACTTGACCAGCCCCTCCCCCCCCACCCACGTGACCAGCCCCTCCCCCCGCCCACGTGACCAGCCACTCCCCCCCCCGCCCATGTGACCAGCCCCTCCCCCGCCCACGTGACCAGCCCCCCCCCCGCCCACGTGACCAGCCCATGCCCACGTCACCAGCCCCTCCCCTCCCCCAGCCCACGTGACCAGCCCCGCCCCTCCCCCAGCCCACGTGACCAGCCCCACCCCTCCCCCACCCACGTGACCAGCCCCCCCACGCTGCTACTGCTGCGGCGGCGTTCTGGCGTTTGTCCCAAGCGGGTTGGCTGCAATGAAGCCGTGAAGACACCGAACAGTTCCACTGCTACAATTAGCGCGCTGAGGCGCTGCAGTTGCACTATGTGTCCACACCTGCAGCAACCATGTTAAATTTCTTCTTAGGTTTTTTCCGGTAAAGTCACGTAGGTAAAACATCAAAATGAATGAAAATAAAATAAAATAAAAAATCACGACGTTTCGGAGGCAGCACAAGTCTCCGTCATCAGGTGGGACCGTCACAGCCAGATTAGCTGCATCAAGTGAGGCCATGATTCAAGATGTAATCCCTTAAAAGCGAGTTGAAGGGGGAGGGAGAGGGAGGGGGGAGCTCATCAGACTATGGTAGCCAATGAAAGGAACGTATCGGGAGGGAGGGGGGGCGAGGCCAAAAGGGTGGGCGATGGACGTGGAAGCGCTTGTGCGCAAGCGGCCAATTACTGCACACGCCAACACAATGGAGCGATTGTGCGCTAGCGGCCAGCCACTGCACCCGCCAACACAATGGGCAGAGAGGAGGAGGGGAGGTCTAATACACATGATAGACAAAAGAACGAAAATGATGATGGGTACAAACTTAGGGGGAGCTCATCAGACTATGGTAGCCAATGAATGGAACGTAGCGGGAGGGAGGGGGGGCGAGGGGGGGCGAGGCCAAAAGGGTGGGGGACGGACGTGGAAGCGCTTGTGCGCAAGCGGCCAATTACTGCACACGCCAACACAATGGAGAGAGAGGGGGAGGGGGGGTCTGATACACATGATAGACAAAAGAACGAAAATGCCCATGTTTATACCAATGCTGGCTGAACAATGAAGAGAGTACTGTTAAAATAACTGGGGATGTTAACACTCGGTAAAGTACAGTAAAATAGTGCCTGTCAGATAAGATGGTCCAAAAAATTTGTGATTAAGTCTTTTTTGCGTGGTTGATAACATCTTTCCAATGATTACTAAGTTTGTACCCATCATCACGGTTGAATGTATGTCTGTGTTTGTATATTTGTATGGCTTCTGACGTCACCGCTCAGCGTGACCTCATCGGCGTCAAACGCCAGGGGGAGGTGCCTCGTTAGTGACGTCATGTCACTCACCCCCGACCACCGCGCTCTTGAGCGTGACGTCACATCCACTCAGCCGCTGCCGATACCTGTCCCAGTGCCAATCCTTATTTGGGCAAAGCCACGCCCGGTGACTGGCGGCTCATTAACATAATTTATTCGTGAAGTCGCGAGTTTCGAGCCGCTCATTGTGGGGAGGGGAGTGTCATCGTACACCGCAAGTGACGTCATGTCACCTGCTGCCGCGTGACGTCACGAGGGACCGGGAAGTTTCCGCTCGGCCCGTGCACTGAAATCCGAGGTGAGATTCTCATCGCGGTTGTGGTGATTGTGGTTGTTGTGGTGGTTGTTGTTGTGGTGGTTGTGGTGGTTGTTGTTTACCGAGGTAGCGCCTCGCTCTCTCTCTCGTAGGGATGTCAATTGAGTAGCAGCGAGCATGGAAGCGATGTCCACTTTGGAACTTTACAACGCGGGGCCTTGCCTCCTGCCCTCGCCTGGTCGCGTTTGCTTCAATTCTCTCGCTTATTCTTAGGTTTTTTCGGTAAAGTCACGTAAAAAAGTAAAATAAAAAATCACGACGTTTCGGAGGCAACACAAGCTTCCGTCTTCAGGTGGTACCGTCACAGCCACGACAGCTGTATCAAGTAAATGAGAGATTGCAGTAGCTACCACTCCGTTTATATAATGGTTGGAGAAGATCGTGGTGCAAGGGGCGCATTATTAATATGGTAAGGTGAGGCTTAAGACTAAGAATAGACTGCATAACAAAGGCTGAGCCTTTGTTGTGGAGAGGTGCGGTTTGTGACTCAACCTGTGGCAGGGATACCACCACTAAACATGGTAAAACTGTAATAGTTGTCTGTCAAATAAGATTGGCAAATAAGTGTAGTTAAATCTTTTTTGCGTGGTTGATAACATCTTTCCAATGATTACTAAGTTTGTACCCATCATCACGGTTGAAATTATGTCTGTGTTTGTATATTTGTATGGCTTCGTGCACAAACCTTTGATGGTAGCCAGGAGGCTTGCAGAGAACCTTGGTCTCGGAAAAGACAATTTCATGAGAGCCCACCGAGTTGTAGCAATGATCGGCAACGGCCGAAGAATCAGTTCTGCCGTGTTTCAGATCTGACTTGTGCTCGCGGACACGATCAGCAACATGACGTTTCGTTTCTCCAATGTAGCAATCACCACAAATGCAACTCAATTTGTAGACTCCAGGATACTGTAAGTCAGGAACGACATCCTTCACAGATGGAATCAAATAACGGATATTATGCACTGTACTGAATCGGACTTGGATCTTATGTTTGTTTAGAATTTTGGAGATCTTTTTGGTCACGCCTGCTATGTATGGCAACGTGATAGTTTTGGTTGGAGTTTCATGTGGCTGTTTCTGTATGGTGGGAGAAACAGCTTGGCGGATAGTGCGGTCTTAATTCACCGGCCAAGTGGTGTTGGTCAGAAATGCCATTGGCTCTGCGGTATAGCGTTTTGATGAGAGAATTCTTTTGAGAGGGATGGTGGTACTTGAAACCGGATTCCCACCACCACCCATCTCTCTGCCCCTTTCTCTACCCCCCTCTCTCTCTCTGCCCCCCTCTCTCTCTATTTAAGGCCTCGACACAGAGGCGTTGTTTCTGTGTGTGTCTCTGTGTGTCTCTGTGTGTCTCTGTGTGTCTCTCTGTCATCTCTCTCTGTGTGTCTATGTGTCATCTCTCTCTCTCTCTCTCTGCTTATGTGTCTGTCTATGTGTCTCCGTGTCTCTCTCTCAAATTGAGCAATCTTTGGAAGAACGTTATCAACCAGGTGGGCTGTTGACTGTTATGTTAGCCGACTCTCTGTTGTATTGCACTACATTTCTAAGTTTACTAGGTTTTTTTTCTCTTTCATTTGTACCTGATGATGATTGCTTGTGTTGCAATCGAAATGTCGTATGCTATTATTTTATTTATTTATTCTACGTGACTTTACCGAAAGAACCAAAGAGTTTCTTCTAGATTTGAAGCTTTCGTGACTGCAATGATTCATATTCTTAGGTTGTTTCGGTAAAGTCACGTAGGTAAAACATTAAAATTAATGAAAGTAAAATAATATAAAATAAAATAAAATATTTTATTTTATTTTACTTTCATTAATTTTAATGTTTTACCTACGTGACTTTACCGAAAGAGTATCTTGCTTAAGTTTAAATTTCCCTTCACCTGGCTCGCTACTTTGTAACTTGTTTTGTTTTAAATATTCACAGTTTTTTTTCATTTCTTACCAGGCCACGCCCGCTTGAGCTGCTGTACCGCTCTTGTGTTCAGAAACGACCTGCCCACAACAACAATAACAACAAGGTGAGGCTCGTCAACAGCGTGGCGGTGTTCACTCTAGACGCGTGGCGGTGTTCGCTCTAGACGCGTGGCGGTGTTCGCTCTAGACACATGGCGGTGTTCACTCTAGACACGTGGTGGTGTTCACTCTAGACGCGTGGTGGTGTTCACTCTAGACACGTGGCGGTGTTCGGTCTAGACGCGTGGTGGTGTTCACTCTAGATACGTGGCGGTGTTCACTCTAGACGCGTGGCGGTGTTCGCTCTAGACACGGCGGTGTTCGCTCTAGACGCGTGGTGGTGTTCACTCTAGATGCGTGGTGGTGTTCACTCTAGACACGTGGCGGTGTTCGCTCTAGACGCGTGGCGGTGTTCGCTCTAGACGCGTGGCGGTGTTCACTCTAGACGCGTGGTGGTGTTCACTCTAGACACGTGGCGGTGTTCGCTCTAGACGCGAGGTGGTGTTCACTCTAGATACGTGGCGGTGTTCGCTCTAGACGCGTGGCGGTGTTCACTCTAGACGCGTGGTGGTGTTCACTCTAGACACGTGGCGGTGTTCGCTCTAGACGCGTGGTGGTGTTCACTCTAGACGCGTAGCGGTGTTCACTCTAGACGCGTGGTGGTGTTCACTCTAGACACGTGGCGGTGTTCGCTCTAGACGCGTGGTGGTGTTCACTCTAGACGCGTGGCGGTGTTCGCTCTAGACACGGCGGTGTTCGCTCTAGACGCGTGGTGGTGTTCACTCTAGATGCGTGGTGGTGTTCACTCTGGACGCGTGGCGGTGTTCGCTCTAGACGTGTGGCAGTGTTCACTCTAGACGCGTGGCGGTGTTCACTCTAGACACGTGGTGGTGTTCACTCTAGACACGTGGTGGTGTTCACTCTGGACGCGTGGCGGTGTTCACTCTAGACGCGTGGCGGTGTTCACTCTAGATACGTGGCGGTGTTCGCTCTGGACGCGTGGTGGTGTTCACTATAGACACGTGGAGGTGTTCACTCTGGACACGTGGAGGTGTTCACTCTGGACGCGTGGAGGTGTTCACTCTGGACACGTGGAGGTGTTCACTATAGACACGTGGCAGTGTTCACTCTAGACGCGTGGCGGTGTTCACTATAGACACGTGGCAGTGTTCACTCTAGACGCGTGGAGGTGTTCACTCTGGACACGTGGAGGTGTTCACTATAGATGCGTGGAGGTGTTCACTCTGGACACGTGGCGGTGTTCACTATAGACGCGTGGAGGTGTTCACTATAGACGCGTGGCGGTGTTCACTATAGACGCGTGGAGGTGTTCACTCTGGACACGTGGAGGTGTTCACTATAGATGCGTGGAGGTGTTCACTCTGGACACGTGGAGGTGTTCACTATAGACACGTGGAGGTGTTCACTATAGACGCGTGGCGGTGTTCACTATAGACGCGTGGAGGTGTTCACTATAGACGCGTGGCGGTGTTCACTCTGGACACGTGGAGGTGTTCACTATAGACGCGTGGCGGTGTTCACTCTGGACACGTGGCGGTGTTCACTATAGACGCGTGGCGGTGTTCACTATAGACACGTGGCGGTGTTCACTATAGACGCGTGGAGGTGTTCACTATAGACACGTGGCGGTGTTCACTATAGACGCGTGGAGGTGTTCACTATAGACACGTGGCGGTGTTCACTATAGACGCGTGGAGGTGTTCACTATAGACGCGTGGCGGTGTTCACTATAGACACGTGGCGGTGTTCACTATAGACGCGTGGAGGTGTTCACTATAGACACGTGGCGGTGTTCACTATAGACGCGTGGAGGTGTTCACTATAGACGCGTGGCGGTGTTCACTATAGACACGTGGAGGTGTTCACTATAGACGCGTGGAGGTGTTCACTATAGACACGTGGAGGTGTTCACTCTAGACGCGTGGCGGTGTTCACTATAGACACGTGGAGGTGTTCACTATAGACACGTGGAGGTGTTCACTATAGACACGTGGCGGTGTTCACTATAGACGCGTGGAGGTGTTCACTATAGACGCGTGGAGGTGTTCACTATAGACACGTGGAGGTGTTCACTATAGACGCGTGGAGGTGTTCACTCTGGACACGTGGAGGTGTTCACTATAGACGCGTGGAGGTGTTCGCTATAGACACGTGGAGGTGTTCACTATAGACGCGTGGCGGTGTTCGCTATAGACACGTGGCGGTGTTCACTATAGACACGTGGCGGTGTTCACTATAGACACGTGGAGGTGTTCACTATAGACACGTGGCGGTGTTCACTATAGACGTGTGGAGGGGAAACCCGGGGATCGGGAAGGAAATCCACGCGACCACGGGGAGAGAGAGAGAGACACGTAAACTACAAATATACAGCAGGCGTCAGGGTCGGGATCGAACCCACGACTTCCTGTATGCCAGGACAGGTAGTTAACATCTCACCACAGAGAGACACGCAGCCTCGGCTGTGTTGGTTGATCCTCAATGAATTACTTGGTGGAGTGAGGAAGCATTAATACTGAGCAGGTGAAGGTGGCCAGGCGTGGGTCTGGATACACCACCACCTGTGAACCATGCTGCCAGTGTGTGAGAGTGGTGGAGCCAGTGGGGGTGGGGTGGCACGTGCCCCCCCAACGATCCGATAGAAATCCGTAATTTCGATAGGATCATTGGGGTTTATTAGTAACTAGCTTCACTACCTGGCTTTGCCCGGGACTTGGATTTTTGTCTTGGATTAATTTAATATTCCCTCATAATTCAATGAAAAACCCTGAAAAAATTGATGCTTGCAAGAAGGAAGCCGAAACACTTCAATTTACCTAAATCGGATGTTTTCACTCAAGGAAATTCAACCTGAACCCACTGCTACGTCAGGTCGATTTTTGCCACTCGGGAAGGGAATGACGCGGCGCTCGCTTAGACATTCCAGACAGCATAAGCTGTGAAAATTTCATGACGCCAGAGCTCAGCGTTGGAGAGTTTTTGCTGCTGCACACAAACAAACAGGTGTAAGTTCTGCTTTATATTTAAGATGGCAGTTGTACCCATTATTTACACAGATTTGTATTGAAACTCCGAGAAGCCAATGACTTAATCGGCCAGGAGCGAAGTGCCACCTAAAATCTCCCGGCACGCTGTGAGCAGCTGTAGAAGTACGGTGCGCGAAGAGCCATGTGGTAGGGGGGTAAGCATTGCACAGCGCTTAGCTCAGGTGTGATGCGGGTTGATGCCACATACGTCATGGTCATTCCCCCCCCCCCCCCCCCAAAATACAAAAGTCTATTTTTCTTTCCTGAAGGCATCAACACGTTCAGCGAGCGCGATGACGATCACACGCGTCGAATGAAAAGCAAGGGACAAGTCCTTTCTTACTAACAACTCCTTTCTCACTAACAACTCCTTACTTACTAACAACTCCTGTAATTTTTCATTGCTGGAGGGGTTTCCTCCCCCTACCTGAAAATCCTGGCTCCACCTCTGAGTGTGTGACAGTGTCAAGTTTGTATTTGCAGTAAAGTCTATTAACTCTATTGAGCACAGAGGTTATATCAAAACAGTAGTTTATTTTAGTTTTCCTCTCGAACTCTTTGTAAGAATGGAGTCAGGAAGTGATCACAGCAAACACGTGCAGCAGCTTAAGTCGGAACTGCTCATCCGAGCAATCAAGGACATCTGTGCCTGGCTTCACACCTCTAAATTGCGATTGAACATTAATTTATGCATTTGTGCATATCACAAATAGTATTATTTTCAACACCCATTGTTATGTCAGCTGAATTTAGCTTTCATAAACATTTATTTAGAAGCCAGACAGCTGAAATTGTGTGCTGAGTTTTGGGTTAACGTTCATTTTGAAGATACGAGGGCTTCCAGGCACGGTTATAACCATTTGCCCTCTCATTGTGTGCCATAACAGCCCATGTGATGAATTTGGGACACTTTTTTACTATATCATAAATATATGAATAACTATAGACGTGTAAGTGACGTGTGACTGTGTATATATGCATTCCTCTGTGCCTCGATACTGACGTGTAGATGGTGTGGATATTCTTTGTTTCTGTCTGCAGCTGTCGCTGCCTCTGCAGAATTGGTCTCATGGAGCAAAGGCACTCGGCGCAGCTCGGTGCAAAAAGGCATCAATGCGACCAGTGTGCATACAGCACGGATCGTCCTGAACATTTGATACGGCACCAGAGAACTCACACAGGAGAGAAACCCTTCAAGTGCAGTGTGTGTGGGAGGGCGTTTGCACAGTCATGATCTTGTAACACACCAGAGAACTCACACAGGAGAGAAACCCTTCAAGTGCAGGGGTGGGTGGGTGAGTGGGTGGATGGGTGGATGAGTGAGTGGGTGGATGAGTGAGTGGGTGAGTGGGTGGGTGGATCGGTGGGTGAGTTTTAATTCTATGTTTTTATTAGATAATTGTATTTCTTCATTAAAAGCTTATTCATTGAAAACGACATTTCGTGTGAATTTTCTCTTGTCGTGAAGTAGATGGCCTTGCTGGGTGTGCGGTTCGATGCGGACTTTCATCTGGTTGAGATCACGGGATCGAGAAAAGGTGACAGAGCTGGCCGTGCGAGAAGACCGCCGTCTGCAGATCGATTCCAACGTGATCGAACGTCTGTCCTTGAGCCTCCGTCGTTCATGCAGGGGGTGCGTAGGGTTATAGCGCCCTCTGCATGAAAACGACGGAAAGTGCAGCGTTCATCACAGATGAAGTTGTGCGCTTATATAAAAGAGTATCGCCAGTGGGTTTTCAAAGTACCTTTGTCTTGCAGAAATCAATTTCTCGTGAGCCCACCGCATTCAAACAATGCTCAGCTGAGCGGGGCGAGCCACAGTGGGGAGAGGGGGGGTTAGGGTTAACCCTAATGTTCGTGAAAAAAAAATTCCAAAATTTTACACTTTTTAGGAATTTATTTTTTTATATTTAATTACCAATTGCTTAATGGTGGCAGGCAATCATCTGACCCATAGGTGGCAGCCATCTCAAGCCAGAGGACGAGAGGACTCTAGCCGCCACACATAAAGGATTTATAGTGAAAAACTTTGTTTTTACGGGTTAATTATACTTTTTTTACATGAAATGTTCATGGTGAAATATCCTATTTTAAATGCAATATATAGCATACTAATGCTAAACAAAAGGGAGGAATTAACTTTTGTTGAAAAAGAAAGCTGTAAAAATTTGGCCAATATTGGCCAAAAACGGCTTTTTAAATCCTTTATATTAAGTTCGCATGCTTGCGTGCTTGCTTGCTTGCTTAGGACTGTGCAAATCTTTCGCTCGTTTTTTAACCCACTTCCCGTGATCCAATCGAGCTGACATTTTCCACACAGACTCGTTGTGCCAGACAATTAATGTTCGTGAAAAAAAATTCCCAAAATTTTACACTTTTTAGGCAAAAAAAAAAATATTTTACATATATTCAAATAGAACTCATTCATCGCTTTGGCTGAACGTCACAGTATAAGAGCCCAGAGCGTAACCCCTCCACAGGCCGTGGCGGAGTAGCGCAGTTGGTAGCGCCCTCGCTTCCCATGCCAAAGGTCGCGGGATCGATCCCCGTGTCCTCCACAGGCGAATATATTTTTAAATCCTTTATATTAAGTTCGCTGCCACGCATATAAAGGATTTATAGTGAAAATCTTTGTTTTTACGGGTTATACTTATTAAATCCTTTATATTAAGTTTGCTTGCTTGCTTGCGTGCTTGCTTGCTTAGGACCGTGCAAATCTTTCGGTCGTTTTGTAACGCACTTCCCGTGATCCAATCGAGCTGACATTTTGCACACAGACTCGTTGTGCGTGACAATTAATGTTCGTGAACATTTTTTTCCAAAACTTTACACTTTTTAGGAAAAAAATATATTTAATTACAAATTGCTTAATGGTGCAATGCAATCATCTGACCCATAGGTGGCAGCCATCTCAAGCCAGAGGACGAGAGGACTCTAGCCGCCACGCATATAAAGGATTTATAGTAAAAAACTTTGTTTTTACGGGTTATACTTATTAAATCCTTTATATTAAGTTCACTTGATTGCTTGCTTTGGACCGTGTAAATCTTGTGGTCGTTTTTTAACCCACTTTCCGTGATCCAATCGAGCTGACATTTTCCACACAGACTCGTTGTGCGTGACAATTAATGTTCGTGAAAAAAAAATTCCTTAATTGTACACTTTTTAGGCAAAAACATTTTATTTTACATTTATTCAAATAGAACTCATTCATGGCTTTGGCTGAACGTCACAGTGTAGGAGCCCAGAGCGTGACACCTCCACAGGCCCTGGCGGAGTAGCGCAGTTGGTAGCGCCCTCGCTTCCCATACCAAAGGTCGCGGGATCGATCCCCGCGTCCTCCACAGGCGAATATATTTTTAAATCCTTCATTAAATCCTTTATTTCAAGTTCGCTTGCTTGCTTGCTTGCTTGTGCGCTTACGACCGTGCAAATCTTTCGGTCGTTTTTTAACCCACTTCCCGTGATCCAATCGAGCTGACATTTTCCACACAGACTCGTTGTGCGTGACAATTAATTTTCGTGAAATTAATTTTCCAAAATTTTACACTTTTTAGGGAAAAAAATATATTTTTATTGAATTACAAATTGCTTAATGGTGGCAGGCAATCATCTGACCCATAGGTGGCAGCCATCTCAAGCCACAGGACGAGAGGACTCTAGCTGCCACACATATAAAGGATTTATAGTGAAAAACTTTGTTTTTACGGGTTAATTTTCTTTTTTACATGACCTGTTCATGGTGAAATATCCTACTTTTAATGCAATATATAGCATACTAATGCTAAACAAAAGGGAGGAATTAACTTTTTCTTGGAAAATGTAGCTATGAAAATTTGGATGATTTTGTCATAAAACTGCATAGGTGCCCTAATCCTTACTACCCCAACCCTTAGCCCTAACCCTAACCCCTAAACTCTAGCCCCTAACCCTAAACTTAACCCCTAACCCTACCCTAAACCCCTAACCATAACTCTAACCCACACCCTAACCCGTAACCCTAATTCTAACCCCTAACCTAATTCCTAAACTTAATCCCAAACTTTCGATTTAAAGCTTTCGTGACTGCAGGGATTCATCTTCTTGGTTCTTTCGGTAAAGTCACGTAGAAGGGAAGTAATAAAATAATACAAATTAAACATAATAAAACAATTCTCACGACGTTTCGGCCACAACGCAAGCAGCCGTCCTCAGGTGAAACCAGGTCTGTCGAGGCGACAGCGTCTGAATGACGTCTGAATGACGCTGTCGCCGGCTGCTTGCTGTTGTGGCCGAAACGTCGTGAGAATTGTTTTATTATGTTTTATTTTTCTTATTTTATTACTTCCCTTCTACGTGACTTTACCGAAAGAACCAAGAAGACTAATCTCAACCCCCAATTGATATGCCTTTAAACGCGTCTCAGCGAGATGAGTTGAAGTGTATATGGCGCGACTCTGTCGAGTAGAGTCGAAGGGCACACACCACTTGCTTGTTGTGTGACTTGTGGAACCGGGGCGGCATTTTGCATTGAAATCAATAATGGCTGTGATTGTTGCCGATTTGAAGCGCACTGTTTGGGAATGCAGTGCGTTTCACCATTTCAGCACCGATGTTCACCAAATATGCAACGGTGTAAACGTATAGGACAGCTTGGGATGTCAATGCAGTAGTTTGTTACTTGAAAATCCGTGAAGAAATAAAGAATTGAAATGCAAATCGGCCAGATACTTTCGATTTTATTTCCGGCGCTTGACGTGTTACGTATGCCCTCTGGTGGACACGTGCAGTACCACAAGCATTCAATTCGTGGTGAAGTCTGCTATGTGGTGGACATGTGCAGTGTAGGCCAACACAGTTCGCAAGCAGTTGCCGCTGTCAGGCGTCACCCCGCGCGTTCCCCGCAGTTGTGAGTCGCTGCTGCTGCTGCTGCGTCCTGGCGTTAGTCCCAAGCGGGTTGGCTGCGATGAAGCCGTGAAGACGCCGCACAGTGACACTGCTGCTGTCACCGCGCCAGGCACTGCAGTTGTACCACGTGACCACACGGTGGCGCGACAGCACCATGTTGGTTAAGTTGTTTAGCGAGTGTCCATGATGGTTAGGTTATACTGGTAGGAACGAAGTGGACCAGACCACCAATAGATTATATCGTCCGACCGTTTGTCCGTCCGTCCGTCCGCGTCCGTTTGTCCGTCCGTCCGTCCGACAAGATGGCCGCCCGCTCCCCCTGCGCGTGTGTGTGTGTGCGTGTGTTTGCGTGCGTGCGTGTGTGTGCGTGTGTATGCGTGTGTGTGCGTGTCTGTGTGTGCGTGCGTGTATATGTGTGACTGTGTGCGTGTGTGTGCGTGCGTGTGTGCGTGTCCGGCCCACTCGAGCGGCGTGATGAATGGGCGCTATTGGGCTTCGGATCGTTATTCACGGCGAACTGGAAGCGTAGCAACACAACTTCATTGCGTGTGCGTGCGTGCATGTATGTGTGTGTGCGTGCGGTGTGTGTGCGTGTGTGTGCGCGTGTGTACGTTTATGCGCGTGTGTGCGCGTGTGCGTGTGTGTGCGGTCGATATCCCTGTACCGGTATTAGTATTATTCCTACCAGCCCACCCCGCAGGGTCCTGTTTTCAACGAGTGTCCATGTTGGTTAGGTTATTTCAACGAGTGTCCATGTTGGTTAGGTTATTTAGCGAGTGTCCATGTTGGTTAGGTTATTTAGCGAGTGTCCATGTTGGTTAGGTTATTTAGCGAGTGTCCATGATGGTTAGGTTATTTAGCGAGTGTCCATGTTGGTTAGGTTATTTAGCGAGTGTCCATGATGGTTAGGTTATTTAGCGAGTGTCCATGTTGGTTAGGTTATTTAGCGAGTGTCCATGATGGTTAGGTTATTTCAACGAGTGTCCATGTTGGTTAGGTTATTTAGCGAGTGTCCATGTTGGTTAGGTTATTTAGCGAGTGTCCATGTTGGTTAGGTTATTTAGCGAGTGTCCATGATGGTTAGGTTATTTAGCGAGTGTCCATGTTGGTTAGGTTATTTAGCGAGTGTCCATGTTGGTTAGGTTATTTAGCGAGTGTCCATGTTGGTTAGGTTATTTAGCGAGTGTCCATGATGGTTAGGTTATTTAGCGAGTGTCCATGATGGTTAGGTTATTTAGCGAGTGTCCATGATGGTTAGGTTATTTAGCGAGTGTCCATGATGGTTAGGTTGTTTAGCGAGTGTCCATGATGGTTAGGTTATTTAGCGAGTGTCCATGATGGTTAGGTTATTTAGCGAGTGTCCATGATGGTTAGGTTATTTAGCGAGTGTCCATGTTGGTTAGGTTATTTAGCGAGTGTCCATGTTGGTTAGGTTATTTAGCGAGTTTTCATGATGGTTAGGTTATTTAGCGAGTGTCCATGTTGGTTAGGTTATTTAGCGAATGTCCATGTTGGTTAGGTTATTTAGCGAGTGTCCATGATGGTTAAGTTATTTAGCGAGTGTCCATGATGGTTAGGGTATTTAGCGAGTGTCCATGATGGTTAGGTTATTTAGCGAGTGTCCATGATGGTTAGGTTATTTAGCGAGTGTCCATGATGGTTAGGTTATTTAGCGAGTGTCCATGATGGTTAAGTTATTTAGCGAGTGTCCATGATGGTTAGGTTATTTAGCGAGTGTCCATGATGGTTATGTTATTTAGCGAGTGTCCATGTTGCTTAGGTTATTTAGCGAGTGTCCATGATGGTTAGGTTATTTAGCGAGTGTCCATGTTGGTTAGGTTATTTAGCGAGTGTCCATGATGGTTAAGTTATTTAGCGAGTGTCCATGTTGGTTAGGTTATTTAGCGAGTGTCCATGTTGGTTAGGTTATTTAGCGAGTGTCCATGTTGGTTAGGTTATTTAGCGAGTGTCCATGATGGTTAGGTTATTTAGCGAGTGTCCATGTTGGTTAGGTTATTTAGCGAGTGTCCATGTTGGTTAGGTTATTTAGCGAGTGTCCATGTTGGTTAGGTTATTTAGCGAGTGTCCATGTTGGTTAGGTTATTTAGCGAGTGTCCATGTTGGTTAGGGTATTTAGCGAGTGTCCATGATGGTTAGGGTATTTAGCGAGTGTCCATGATGGTTAGGTTATTTAGCGAGTGTCCATGTTGGTTAGGTTATTTAGCGAGTGTCCATGTTGGTTAGGTTATTTAGCGAGTGTCCATGATGGTTAGGTTATGTAGCGAGTGTCCATGATGGTTAGGTTATTTAGCGAGTGTCCATGTTGGTTAGGTTATTTAGCGAGTGTCCATGTTGGTTAGGTTATTTAGCGAGTTTTCATGATGGTTAGGTTATTTAGCGAGTGTCCATGATGGTTAGGTTATTTAGCCAGTGTCCATGATGGTTAGGTTATTTAGCGAGTGGTCATGATGGTTAAGTTATTTAGCGAGTGTCCATGATGGTTAGGTTATTTAGCGAGTGTCCATGATGGTTATGTTATTTAGCGAGTGTCCATGTTGGTTAGGTTATTTAGCGAGTGTCCATGATGGTTAGGTTATTTAGCGAGTGTCCATGTTGGTTAGGTTATTTAGCGAGTGTCCATGATGGTTAAGTTATTTAGCGAGTGTCCATGTTGGTTAGGTTATTTAGCGAGTGTCCATGATGGTTAGGTTATTTAGCGAGTGTCCATGATGGTTAAGTTATTTAGCGAGTGTCCATGATGGTTAGGTTATTTAGCGAGTGTCCATGATGGTTAGGTTATTTAGCGAGTGTCCATGTTGGTTAGGTTATTTAGCGAGTGTCCATGTTGGTTAGGTTATTTAGCGAGTTTTCATGATGGTTAGGTTATTTAGCGAGTGTCCATGTTGGTTAGGTTATTTAGCGAATGTCCATGTTGGTTAGGTTATTTAGCGAGTGTCCATGATGGTTAAGTTATTTAGCGAGTGTCCATGATGGTTAGGGTATTTAGCGAGTGTCCATGATGGTTAGGTTATTTAGCGAGTGTCCATGATGGTTAGGTTATTTAGCGAGTGTCCATGATGGTTAGGTTATTTAGCGAGTGTCCATGATGGTTAAGTTATTTAGCGAGTGTCCATGATGGTTAGGTTATTTAGCGAGTGTCCATGATGGTTATGTTATTTAGCGAGTGTCCATGTTGCTTAGGTTATTTAGCGAGTGTCCATGATGGTTAGGTTATTTAGCGAGTGTCCATGTTGGTTAGGTTATTTAGCGAGTGTCCATGATGGTTAAGTTATTTAGCGAGTGTCCATGTTGGTTAGGTTATTTAGCGAGTGTCCATGTTGGTTAGGTTATTTAGCGAGTGTCCATGTTGGTTAGGTTATTTAGCGAGTGTCCATGATGGTTAGGTTATTTAGCGAGTGTCCATGTTGGTTAGGTTATTTAGCGAGTGTCCATGTTGGTTAGGTTATTTAGCGAGTGTCCATGTTGGTTAGGTTATTTAGCGAGTGTCCATGTTGGTTAGGTTATTTAGCGAGTGTCCATGTTGGTTAGGGTATTTAGCGAGTGTCCATGATGGTTAGGGTATTTAGCGAGTGTCCATGATGGTTAGGTTATTTAGCGAGTGTCCATGTTGGTTAGGTTATTTAGCGAGTGTCCATGTTGGTTAGGTTATTTAGCGAGTGTCCATGATGGTTAGGTTATGTAGCGAGTGTCCATGATGGTTAGGTTATGTAGCGAGTGTCCATGTTGGTTAGGTTATTTAGCGAGTGTCCATGATGGTTATGTTATTTAGCGAGTGTCCATGTTGCTTAGGTTATTTAGCGAGTGTCCATGATGGTTAGGTTATTTAGCGAGTGTCCATGTTGGTTAGGTTATTTAGCGAGTGTCCATGATGGTTAAGTTATTTAGCGAGTGTCCATGTTGGTTAGGTTATTTAGCGAGTGTCCATGTTGGTTAGGTTATTTAGCGAGTGTCCATGTTGGTTAGGTTATTTAGCGAGTGTCCATGATGGTTAGGTTATTTAGCGAGTGTCCATGTTGGTTAGGTTATTTAGCGAGTGTCCATGTTGGTTAGGTTATTTAGCGAGTGTCCATGTTGGTTAGGTTATTTAGCGAGTGTCCATGTTGGTTAGGTTATTTAGCGAGTGTCCATGTTGGTTAGGGTATTTAGCGAGTGTCCATGATGGTTAGGGTATTTAGCGAGTGTCCATGATGGTTAGGTTATTTAGCGAGTGTCCATGTTGGTTAGGTTATTTAGCGAGTGTCCATGTTGGTTAGGTTATTTAGCGAGTGTCCATGATGGTTAGGTTATGTAGCGAGTGTCCATGATGGTTAGGTTATTTAGCGAGTGTCCATGTTGGTTAGGTTATTTAGCGAGTGTCCATGTTGGTTAGGTTATTTAGCGAGTTTTCATGATGGTTAGGTTATTTAGCGAGTGTCCATGATGGTTAGGTTATTTAGCCAGTGTCCATGATGGTTAGGTTATTTAGCGAGTGTCCATGATGGTTAAGTTATTTAGCGAGTGTCCATGATGGTTAGGTTATTTAGCGAGTGTCCATGATGGTTATGTTATTTAGCGAGTGTCCATGTTGGTTAGGTTATTTAGCGAGTGTCCATGATGGTTAGGTTATTTAGCGAGTGTCCATGTTGGTTAGGTTATTTAGCGAGTGTCCATGATGGTTAAGTTATTTAGCGAGTGTCCATGTTGGTTAGGTTATTTAGCGAGTGTCCATGATGGTTAGGTTATTTAGCGAGTGTCCATGATGGTTAAGTTATTTAGCGAGTGTCCATGATGGTTAGGTTATTTAGCGAGTGTCCATGATGGTTAGGTTATTTAGCGAGTGTCCATGTTGGTTAGGTTATTTAGCGAGTGTCCATGTTGGTTAGGTTATTTAGCGAGTTTTCATGATGGTTAGGTTATTTAGCGAGTGTCCATGTTGGTTAGGTTATTTAGCGAATGTCCATGTTGGTTAGGTTATTTAGCGAGTGTCCATGATGGTTAAGTTATTTAGCGAGTGTCCATGATGGTTAGGGTATTTAGCGAGTGTCCATGATGGTTAGGTTATTTAGCGAGTGTCCATGATGGTTAGGTTATTTAGCGAGTGTCCATGATGGTTAGGTTATTTAGCGAGTGTCCATGATGGTTAAGTTATTTAGCGAGTGTCCATGATGGTTAGGTTATTTAGCGAGTGTCCATGATGGTTATGTTATTTAGCGAGTGTCCATGTTGCTTAGGTTATTTAGCGAGTGTCCATGATGGTTAGGTTATTTAGCGAGTGTCCATGTTGGTTAGGTTATTTAGCGAGTGTCCATGATGGTTAAGTTATTTAGCGAGTGTCCATGTTGGTTAGGTTATTTAGCGAGTGTCCATGTTGGTTAGGTTATTTAGCGAGTGTCCATGTTGGTTAGGTTATTTAGCGAGTGTCCATGATGGTTAGGTTATTTAGCGAGTGTCCATGTTGGTTAGGTTATTTAGCGAGTGTCCATGTTGGTTAGGTTATTTAGCGAGTGTCCATGTTGGTTAGGTTATTTAGCGAGTGTCCATGTTGGTTAGGTTATTTAGCGAGTGTCCATGTTGGTTAGGGTATTTAGCGAGTGTCCATGATGGTTAGGGTATTTAGCGAGTGTCCATGATGGTTAGGTTATTTAGCGAGTGTCCATGTTGGTTAGGTTATTTAGCGAGTGTCCATGTTGGTTAGGTTATTTAGCGAGTGTCCATGATGGTTAGGTTATGTAGCGAGTGTCCATGATGGTTAGGTTATGTAGCGAGTGTCCATGTTGGTTAGGTTATTTAGCGAGTGTCCATGTTGGTTAGGTTATTTAGCGAGTTTTCATGATGGTTAGGTTATTTAGCGAGTGTCCATGATGGTTAGGTTATTTAGCCAGTGTCCATGATGGTTAGGTTATTTAGCGAGTGTCCATGATGGTTAAGTTATTTAGCGAGTGTCCATGATGGTTAGGTTATTTAGCGAGTGTCCATGATGGTTATGTTATTTAGCGAGTGTCCATGTTGGTTAGGTTATTTAGCGAGTGTCCATGATGGTTAAGTTATTTAGCGAGTGTCCATGTTGGTTAGGTTATTTAGCGAGTGTCCATGATGGTTATGTTATTTAGCGAGTGTCCATGTTGGTTAGGTTATTTAGCGAGTGTCCATGATGGTTAGGTTATTTAGCGAGTGTCCATGTTGGTTAGGTTATTTAGCGAGTGTCCATGTTGGTTAGGTTATTTAGCGAGTGTCCATGATGGTTAAGTTATTTAGCGAGTGTCCATGTTGGTTAGGTTATTTAGCGAGTGTCCATGATGGTTAGGTTATTTAGCGAGTGTCCATGATGGTTAAGTTATTTAGCGAGTGTCCATGTTGGTTAGGTTATTTAGCGAGTGTCCATGTTGGTTAGGTTATTTAGCGAGTTTTCATGATGGTTAGGTTATTTAGCGAGTGTCCATGATGGTTAGGTTATTTAGCCAGTGTCCATGATGGTTAGGTTATTTAGCGAGTGTCCATGATGGTTAAGTTATTTAGCGAGTGTCCATGATGGTTAGGTTATTTAGCGAGTGTCCATGATGGTTATGTTATTTAGCGAGTGTCCATGTTGGTTAGGTTATTTAGCGAGTGTCCATGATGGTTAGGTTATTTAGCGAGTGTCCATGTTGGTTAGGTTATTTAGCGAGTGTCCATGATGGTTAAGTTTTTTAGCGAGTGTCCATGTTGGTTAGGTTATTTAGCGAGTGTCCATGTTGGTTAGGTTATTTAGCGAGTGTCCATGTTGGTTAGGTTATTTAGCGAGTGTCCATGATGGTTAGGTTATTTAGCGAGTGTCCATGTTGGTTAGGTTATTTAGCGAGTGTCCATGTTGGTTAGGTTATTTAGCGAGTGTCCATGTTGGTTAGGTTATTTAGCGAGTGTCCATGTTGGTTAGGTTATTTAGCGAGTGTCCATGTTGGTTAGGTTATTTAGCGAGTGTCCATGTTGGTTAGGGTATTTAGCGAGTGTCCATGATGGTTAGGGAATTTAGCGAGTGTCCATGATGGTTAGGTTATTTAGCGAGTGTCCATGTTGGTTAGGTTATTTAGCGAGTGTCCATGTTGGTTAGGTTATTTAGCGAGTGTCCATGATGGTTAGGTTATGTAGCGAGTGTCCATGATGGTTAGGTTATTTAGCGAGTGTCCATGTTGGTTAGGTTATTTAGCGAGTGTCCATGTTGGTTAGGTTATTTAGCGAGTTTTCATGATGGTTAGGTTATTTAGCGAGTGTCCATGTTGGTTAGGTTATTTAGCGAATGTCCATGTTGGTTAGGTTATTTAGCGAGTGTCCATGATGGTTAGGGTATTTAGCGAGTGTCCATGATGGTTAGGGTATTTAGCGAGTGTCCATGATGGTTAAGTTATTTAGCGAGTGTCCATGTTGGTTAGGTTATTTAGCGAGTGTCCATGTTGGTTAGGTTATTTAGCGAGTGTCCATGATGGTTAGGTTATTTAGCGAGTGTCCATGTTAGTTAAGTTATTTAGCGAGTGTCCATGTTGGTTAGGTTATTTAGCGAGTGTCCATGTTGGTTAGGTTATTTAGCGAGTGTCCATGTTGGTTAGGTTATTTCACGAGTGTCCATGATGGTTAGGTTATTTAGCGAGTGTCCATGTTGGTTAGGTTATTTAGCGAGTGTCCATGTTGGTTAGGTTATTTAGCGAGTGTCCATGTTGGTTAGGTTATTTAGCGAGTGTCCATGTTGGTTAGGTTATTTCACGAGTGTCCATGATGGTTAGGTTATTTAGCGAGTTTTCATGATGGTTAGGTTATTTAGCGAGTGTCCATGATGGTTAGGTTATTTAGCGAGTGTCCATCCTCTAATTGTAACCCCTAACCCCCAACACGAAGCCCCTAACCCTAACTCTAACCCTTACCCCTAGCCCCTAACCCTAACGACTAACCCTTAACCCAACCCTAACTCACAAACCAACCCTAACCACTCACTTGATTTGAAGCTTTGGTGACTGCGGGAATTACTCTTTGGTTCTTTCGGTAAAGTCACGTAGAAAGTTCTACCTGATGACGACTGCTTGTGTTGCAATTGAAACGTCGTTTTCTATTTTACTTATTTCATTTCTATGTGACTTTACCGAAAGAACCAAAGAGCCTACCTAATAACCCTAATCACTAACCCCTAACCACTAAAACCCTAACCACTAAAACAACCCTAACCCTAACCCCTTACCCTAACCACTAAAACAACCCTAACCCTCTAACCCTAACCCCTTACCCTAACCACTAAAACAACCCTAACCCAAACCCCTCACCCCTAAACAAAACCCCTAACCAAAACCCCTTACCCTAACGCAAATGGAACCCTAAGCCCTAACCCCAACCCAAACCTGTAACCCCTAAACTTAACCACTAGCCCCCAACCCCTAACCTAACTCTAACCCAAATCCCTAACCCTTATCTCTCCCCCTAACCCCTAACCCAACCCTAACCCTCCAACCCGAACCCCTAACCCCCAACCCTAAACCAAACCCCTAGCCCATAACCCCTAACCGCTAACTCTCTAACCCTAACCCCTAACCCAAACCCCTAACCTTCTAACCCTAACGCCGACAACGACCCCGGCCCATAACCCCAACCCCTAACCCAACCATAACCCTAAGCTCCAAATCCTAAACCTTCACCCTATCCTAACCCCGAGCTCTAATCCAAACCCTAATCTTCTAACCCTAACGCCGACAACGACCCCGACCCATAACCCCAACCCCTAACCCAACCATAACCCTAAGCCCCAACTCCTAAACCTTCACCCTATCCTAACCCCGAGCTCTAATCCAAACCCTAACCTAACCCCTAACCCTAAACCGTAACCCCGAACCTAACCCTTTACCGAGCCCTAACCCTGACCCTAACCTAACCCCAACCCATAACACGAGCCCCTAATCCTAACCCAAACCCAACCCTAACTCCAAACCTAACTCCTAACCCTAACCCCTAAACCCTAAGCCTAAATCCTAACCATAACCCTCACCCGAACCCCTAATTAGGTTTATACAGGGCATTTAAAGTTTTTAACTTTTTTTTATTTTGCAAAGAGGAGTTTTATGGCATCTGATTGACAAATGTTCACACAAAATGTAACGGTCTATAACATGGAATGCTCAGATTTTCAGTACGACCCTCTAGTTTCGCTCCACTGTAATTTTTGGAATTCGGAACTTTTTACTTTTGCTTCTGATTTTGACCCTCTCTGGGGGTTTCTTAATAGGGTTATCATCTAACTTTTTTGAAGGCAGGAAACATTTTGAAACTGTCCACCAGGTCGATCTGGTTGACAAAATTCAGATTTCGCCAAAATTCAAATTTGAAGTGACCAACAGAGACACTGTAAGCCCTCGGGTTCTCAAATTTTCAGGGTCGTGGTTGTTTACTGCGTTTAAGAAAACAAATCTAAATATCTGCCACAAATATTATTTGGCTGAGTTCTTAGACGTTGAATTTTACTTAAAGGGGCCGGCTCTCAATCTCGTTATTAAAGTTTAGAGAAACTTTCTCGAGCTATCCTGCGTCCGTTTTCGATGGGACAAAGATTTTCTTGTTCAGCTAAACATCTCGTTCATATTCCCCTGCTCTGCGATACTCGTGAACTTTCTTCGACTCGAAATATAGTATGACCCTTTAATTCAATCATATATTTAACATATTTGCTGATTTCGATCGAAAAAAAATATTTTAGAAATATTTTTTAACAAAATCAGAAAATGCTAACAATCTAACTTTTAATATTTAAAAAAATGTTGTGCATACAAACATTTGCTGCACTAAACAAAGGGCTAAAATGTGTTTTTGGTACCAGAATTTGATGGAGAATGTCCCACAATGATTGTTTTATTTTCAGTTTTTTTACTCTTTTAGTCATAAGAGAAAAGGAATCTTGGGAAATAAATAAATACCCCCCCCCCCCCATTATTTTTAGTACAAATCTGCGACGTAGAAATTGCAAATCATTAGTCCAGCACACCGCTTGTGTATTGGAGAGCAAATCCACGTTTATGATAATGGCACAGCGAAGGCTTCTTAAAGAAACATGACACGACGCAGATTTGGTAAATTCTGGCGAAAAACGACGTAGGATGGTGTCGATTTCTTTAAATTCTCCAGTTTGTATATACACTATAGCAGAGTATTTCAATTTAATGGGAGTCAGTTTAAATGTTTTTCAAATGAATGGAACTCACGCGGCTATGTCCACCCTGCGCGCACCCACCCCACGTGTCCACCCTCCCCGTGTTCACCCCGTGGGTCCACCCCATGTCCACCCTGCCAGTGTGTACACCCTCTCATGTCCACCCACCCCACATGTCCACCCCACGTGTCCACCCTGCGTCACCCACGCCCGTCTCCCTGTGCGCCCACCCCTCTTGTCCACCCCGTGTCCACCTCACACGAAGGGAGACACGGATGAGGGTGCAGACTAATCTCCATCCTTTCTCTACAACGGGTTCGAGCGTAACCAACTTGTACACAGAGTTCGCTATCGGCCCAGGGAACAGTGGTCACAGATGAGGGTGGTCATTGTCAAGGCAACGGAGATTTTATTATAATTAATCATCGTTCTTATCATTCTTATCATCGTAACGACAAGTTGTATCACCAAGTCCCACCACTCTCTGCCAAGCTTCCTCAGCGCGGTGTTGTTGATTCGGCGCCGTCACTGTAACGCCACGGCTCTTCTCGCACGACGTGACACGCGCCGCCCATTGTAGCGCAGAACGCCCCGTTAGAACGCTTCACCCGTTATAACGCAGAACGCACTGTTAGAACGCTTCACCCGTTATAACGCAGAACGCACTGTTAGAACGCTTCACCCGTTATAACGGGTCACCCGTTAGAACGCTTCACCCGTTATAAAGCAGAACGCACTGTTAGAACGCGTCACCTGTTATAACGCAGAACGCACCGTTAGAACGCTTCACCCGTTATAACGGGTCACCCGTTAGAACGCTTCACCCGTTAGAACGCTTCACCCGTTAGAATGCTTCACCCGTTA
This sequence comes from Lampetra planeri, assembly GCF_965212315.1. Lineage (NCBI taxonomy): Eukaryota > Metazoa > Chordata > Hyperoartia > Petromyzontiformes > Petromyzontidae > Lampetra > Lampetra planeri. The sequence continues at coordinate 124,930 of NW_027614276.1, read as the reverse complement.
GAATGCTTCACCCGTTAGAACGCAGAACGCACCGTTAGAACGCTTCACCCGTTAGAACGCTTCACCCGTTATAATGCTTCACCCGTTAGAATGCTTCACCCGTTATAAAGCAGAACGCCCCGTTAGAACGCTTCACCCGTTATAACGGGTCACCCGTTAGAACGCTTCACCCGTCAGAATGCGTAACGCAAGCGATGTCATGACGCGGTTCCCGAGCAGTGGACGGCGAGCGACTTCCTTGAGCGGTACGGGCGACGCAGCGCAGCGGTGGAGGACGTGGGGCGATTCGGCATCGCGGCGCCCGGCACGCGTAGACGCACGTCGGCACGCGTTTAGTCTGCACGCGTGGATGTAGGTCGCCCTCGTGTGGACGCATGTCGCCCTCGCGCTGGACATGCGGAGGGGTCGGATTCCTCCGCTATAAATAAATATTGCGATCTCGCCAAAGGTGATAATTGTTACATTATTCGCAGCGTAATTGTTTCCGCTGAACGGAGGCGAGATGTCATCTCCCTCGCCTGGCATGCAGGAGGTCGTGCGTTCGATCCAGACCCTGACGCGTGCTGGGGTCACGGGTGGGGGTCAGGGCTGGGGTCACGGGTGAGGGTCAGGGCTGGGGTCACGGGTGGGGGTCAGGGCTGGGGTCACGGGTGGGGGTCAGGGCTGGGGTCACGGGTGAGGGTCAAGGCTGGGGTCACGGGTGAGGGTCAGGGCTGGGGTCACGGGTGGGGGTCAAGTTTGTGGTTATGGCTCCAGGGCGAGCGAGCGAGTCAGTCCGAGTCGTTGGCGTTGAGGTCGAGTGCGAAGTCGTACTGGAAGTCCTCCCCCACGGAGGGCCGGTAGCGTCCACCCAGCGAGTAGATCTCCTCCCCACTGTCGCTTGACAGCTCCGAGTCTGTGAGATGCGGGCGGGGTGGACACGTGGGGTGGACGCGTGGGGTGGACGCGTGGGGTGGACGCGTGGGGTGGACGCGTGGGGTGGACGCGTGGGGTAGACGCGTGGGGTGGACGCGCGGGGAGACACGTGGGTGACACGGGGAGGCAAGTGGGGTGGACACACAGGGAGATATGGGGTGACACAGGGTGACACAGGGAAACACGTGGGAGACACAGGGAGACGTGGGTGACACAGGGAGGCAAGTGGGGTGGACGTGGGGTGGACACGGGGAGACACGTGGGTGACACAGGGTGACACAGGGTGACACAGGGTGGACACGGGGAGACAGGGACACAGGAAAGCAGATAAATGGGAGGCGAAAGCACGCGGAACAATCGTACAAAGACACAGATTCCCCATATAGCCTTAGCGGACTGCCGGGGCAAGTGCTGTCAGCGAGCACCTTTGAAGGCCGGCACGGCACACGAGGGGTGGGTGGGTGGGCGGCCAGCGCCACGCCCACCACGCTGACTTTGTCTCTCCGGTGCGGTTTTATACACACTGCCCCAAGTACTCATTTAGGGCTGAGTCAACCTAGGGGGAAGACCCAGGACCGGTTGGGATAATCACCATCGACCGATGCTGGCTGTGAGCGGTGACCGAACTCAGAATGGGAAAATTTACAAACAGAATCTGGATTTTTCCTGGATATGAATCCGGCTCGGCAAAGGCAGATTTGAGGCCGAGGCAACCTAGGTGGGCCCCGCGTCTCACCGCAGAAGAACTGCTTCTCCTCGTCGAAGTCGCGCTCGTCAGGATAGTCGTTGCGCCAGTTCCCCTCCTCGTTCTCGTCGTCCTCCTCCTCACAGGCCTCCTCGGCCACCTCCTCGTCCGCCACCTGACGGCAGCCAACGACATAGCAATACAGTACAACGTCGCGCATCATCACCGACAGCTGCCGCTGGGGGTGACCCTTAGCTAGACCACAACACCACCACCATCACCACCACCATCACCACCATCACCACCACCACCACCACCATCACCACCATCACCACCCACCACCACCCACCATCACCACCACCCACCACCATCACCCACCACCATCACCATCACCACCCACCACCCACCACCCACCACCACCACCCACCACCACCCACCACCACCACCGCCCACCACCACCACCCACCATCACCACCACCACCACCCACCACCACCACCCACCACCACCACCCACCACCACCACCCACCACCACCCACCAGCCGTCCGTCCTCGTCGTTGTAGTAGTACGGCTGAACGGACAGCACGCGATCGATATCCGCGAGTCCAACGTCTCCTCCTCCTCCGCCCTCCTCCTGCAGCGCCATGTTGGCATCCGCCGCTCCGTCTCCTCCGGGACCGCCGCCGCCGCCAGCAGCAGCAGCAGCGTGGCAGTAGTAGAGGTCGTAGACGTAGTCCGTGCGGCGCCTCGGCTGTGACGCCACCGGGGACGGTCGCGACGGCGAGTCGGAGACATGGAGCTTCTCGCGGATCAACTCCACAGAGTTGCAGAGGAGGGCCGAGGGGGAGGGGCGCCGCCCTCGCTGAGGGAGGGAGGGTGGGAGGGAGGGTGGGAGGGAGGGGGGGAGGGGAGGGAGGGAGGGAGGGAGGGAGGGAGGGAGGGAGGGAGGGAGGGAGGGAGGGAGGGAGGGAGGGAGGGAGGAGGGAGGGGCGAAAGATGTTCAACATACACAGGCTCACATTGTATCTACTGTGTTAAATCAGACCTGGATCTTGCGTTTGCTCATGATTTTGGAGATCTTTTGGTGACCGCTGCTATGTAAGGCAAGGAGATGGGTTTTATTGGATGCTCAGATGGCTCCTTCCTCACGGTTGGGATGATGGCTTTGCGGATTGTGTCGTCAGAATATCCATTCACCTTGAGAGCTTGGTGTACGTGTTTGAGTTCACTGGTTAGGTGTTCATGGTCGGAGATACATTGGGCTCTATGGTGCAGCGTTGTGATGAGGGAATTATTCTGGGATAGATGGTGGTGGGAATCAGGTTTTAGGTAGGCGTCAGTCTGGGTTACTTTCCTGTAGACAGAGTGTCCCATTGAGCCATCTGGTCTCTTTTTGATTAGGACATCCAAGAATGGTAACTTGCCATCCTTTTCTACCTCCATGGTGAATTTGATGGCTGGGTGTATGGAATTGATGTGGTTGAGGAATTGTTCCAGAGCCGGTCGGCCATGTGGCCAGATGACGAACGTGTCATCCACGTGCCTCTCCCACAAGGACGGGCGTAGAGTGGATGCCTGGATGGCGTCCATCTCAAATTTTTTATGAAAATATTGGCTACAACCGGAGATAAGGGAAAACCCATTGGGGTGCCTTCAGTCTGTTTGTAGAATGTTCCATTCCAGGTAAAGTGTTGGTGAGTCAGTGTCTCACCAGGGCCGGTACATCAGCAGTCAGTTCTTGTTGGACCAAATCTTCATGATTGCAATGTTATCGGGCACAGGGACATTGGTGAACAAAGAAACTACATCAAAACTAACGAGCAAATCACCTGGGGACAGTGAGATGTCTTTAATTGACGCTACTAGCTGAGCTGAGCCAAGTACACAAGAGGCGGTCTTACCAGTGAATGGCTGCGAGGTCTCCGACAGCTACCGGGCAGCTGGTAGGTGGGTGAGCCGGTGGTGGAGACGATGGATTGTTGGTGAGCCGTATAATCTTGGTGGTCTAGCAGCAGAAGGGTTTAAGGAAACCCGTTTGGTCTGTTCAATTAATGAAGCTGAATCAGTGGTGATGCTGTTCGTTTTTGTAACGAGGCTGTTGGTGGGATCTCTTTTAATTGTTGTGTAGCTGCCACCATTAAGTAGGTCCTGAATTTTGTTATTGTGTAGACTACTTACGCCGTTACAATTGTACACGGTTTTGTCCATGATGACCGTGGCATTGCCCTAGTCAGCTGAGAGGATGACGATATTATCCCTCTTTTTTTTAAATGGAGATAACTCAAAACGTTCATCCTTACTGATGGCGCTGACTGGTATCTTAGCGCTTTTGAGGGTTGCAGCTTATTCAGATCTTGTCACATCTGCAGCGATGTGTCCCAAACCCTGAAGAGCCACATCGACCTGGGCAATGATGTCATCCACTGGGATGTGTTTGGGGGTGATGCGAAGTTCAAACCTTCAAAACAAACTTTAGACCATCGGCAATTGGGCTGTGAGTCCGATTAATAACAACCTTGTCAACGTCCAACTTTTTAACGTGTGGATCTGGTTTCTTCTTGGAAAGGAGGTTGAACTTACATTTAGCTGACATTGTAGCAGCTGATGAAGCAGTCCTGCTATCTACATGTTCCCAATCAGATGTAGATTGTTTTTCTGTCAATGTTAAGTGTGATCTAGAGAGTGTCTTGTCTACATTATCTAGTTCAGTATGGAGCAGTCTAATTCTCTCTGAGATCAGGGACAAGCTCGCACTGAACACAATTCGCTTGGCATTGGAATATGTGATCGCAGCAGAAGTCAGTGTAAATGAGATCGGTATGATAGTCTACATCACAGACTGCCAAAACACTCACTCAGCTTAATAACCATTGCTACAGTCTACATCACAGACTGCCAGTACACTCACTCAGCTTAATAACCATTGCTACAGTCTACATCATAGACTGCCAGTACACTCACTCAGTTTAATAACCATTGCTACAGTCTACATCATAGACTGCCAGTACACTCACTCAGTTTAATAACCATTGCTACAGTCTACATCATAGACTGCCAATACACTCACTCAGTTTAATAACCATTGCTACAGTCTACATCACAGACTGCCAATACACTCACTCAGTTTAATAACCATTGCTACAGTCTACATCATAGACTGCCAGTACACTCACTCAGCTTAATAACCATTGCTACAGTCTACATCATAGACTGCCAGTACACTCACTCAGCTTAATAACCAGGCTACAGTCTACATCATAGACTGCCAATACGCTCACTCAGCTTAATAACCAGGCTACAGTCTACATCATAGACTGCCAATACACTCACTCAGTTTAATAACCATTGCTACAGTCTACATCATAGACTGCCAGTACACTCACTCAGCTTAATAACCATTGCTACAGTCTACATCATAGACTGCCAGTACACTCACTCAGCTTAATAACCAGGCTACAGTCTACATCATAGACTGCCAATACGCTCACTCAGCTTAATAACCAGGCTACAGTCTACATCATAGACTGCCAATACACTCACTCAGTTTAATAACCATTGCTACAGTCTACATCATAGACTGCCAGTACACTCACTCAGCTTAATAACCATTGCTACAGTCTACATCATAGACTGCCAGTACACTCACTCAGCTTAATAACCAGGCTACAGTCTACATCATAGACTGCCAATACGCTCACTCAGCTTAATAACCAGGCTACAGTCCTACATCATAGACTGCCAATATGCTCACTCGGTTTAATAACCATTGCTAGTCTATGATGAGTCTGTGGGTATCTGTAGTCTGGGTCTCTATGTAAGTCTATGGTTCTCTTAATGATGAGTCTGTGGGTCTCTGTGCAAGTCTATGGTTCTCTTTATGATGAGTCTGTGGGTATCTGAAGAGACCCAGACTACAGATACCCACAGACTCATCATAAAGAGAACCATAGACTTACACAGAGACCCAGACTACAGATACCCGCAGACTCATCATAAAGAGAACCACAGACTTACACAGAGACCCAGACTTACAGAGACCCGCAGACTCATCATAAAGAGAACCATAGACTTGCACAGAGACCCACAGACTTACAGAGACCCACAGACTCATCATAAAGAGAACCATAGACTTACACAGAGACCCACAGACTTACAGAGACCCGCAGACTCGTCATAAAGAGAACCATAGACTTGCACAGATACCCACAGACTCATCATAAAGAGAACCATAGACTTGCACAGATACCCACAGACTCATCATAAAGAGAACCATAGACTTGCACAGAGACCCACAGACTCATCATAAAGAGAACCATAGACTTGCACAGAGACCCACAGACTCATCATAAAGAGAACCATAGACTTGCACAGAGACCCACAGACTCATCATAAAGAGAACCATAGACTTGCACAGAGACCCAGACTTACACAGAGACCCACAGACTCATCATAAAGAGAACCATAGACTTACACAGAGACACAGAGACCCACAGACTCACACAGGAACCTCTAGACTCACACCGAAACCTATAGACTCACACATAGTTGGTTGTCCTTCCCCCGCACCTCCGATTAGCACAACTGCCGATGTTCGCTGCGAAACAAGTTCCAGACACGTGCATGACAACGTCGACTAATTTATGACGATGACAACGACGATGACAAAGACGATGACAATGGCGGCATCCTCCTCACAGCTCTCACCTCTGCCCTTCTCTTCCTCCGAGCTTCCGCCGCAACCTCCTCCACCTCATCGTCCTCCTCGTCGTCGTCGTCGCCCTCCTGTACAACGTCAAACACTTGGAAGAACCTTCCCATCTCCAACTCCGCATCATCACCACCACCACCACCACCTCCGCCGACCTCCTCCTGTCCCTTCCCCACCACCACCTCTTTCACCTCCTTCCCTTGCGCCACCTCCTCCTCCGCCCTCTCCACCTCTTCCTCCGCAGTCCCGGCAGTGGGAGGACCGCCGCCGCCCCTGCCCCCCGGCAGGCACGAGCGCTGCTGCGCCACCAGGCGGTAGCGCCGCTCCCTCCAGGCTGCGCGCCGCTCCTGGCGGCACTGCTGCAGCGGCTGGGGCAGGTACGCCGTGCGCCTGTGCTGCTCGTGCTGTGGCTGGTGCCGACTGTGCTCGTGATGCTGAGTCTGTGGCTTGTGCTGCTGCTGCTGCTGAATCTGTGGTTCCTTCTCCTCGTGCTGGTCGTTCTGTTTATTCTCCTCCCGCTGATGAATCGGTTTCTTCTTCTGCTGATGAGTTTTCCTGTTCTGGTGATGATGATGATGATGCTGCTGATATTGAGATCGCGCACACAGCAACGCTTGCCGCACGCTCTCCGGAGAGTCGTCCTTGCGAGGGGCACAAAAATACATTTCAGTTGTGTGTGGTGAGGCTCTCCACCACCCGGCGGGCGTGGCCATTAAAACAAACGATCGCGCCGTCTGGGACAGCGATGGGATGATGACGACGACACGCAGCTCACGACGATCGTTCCAACTCGACTCACTCGCCCACCCACTACCCACCCACTCACCCACACATTAACCCACTCACTCATTAACCCACTCACTCACCTACCCACTCACCCACACATTAACCCACTCACCCACACATTAACCCACTCACTCAATCATTCACCCACTCACCCACACATTAACCCACTCACTCATTCACCCACTCACTCACCTACCCACTTACCCACACATTAACCCACTCACCCACACATCAACCCACTCACTCAATCATTCACCTACTCACCCACACATTAACCCACTCACTCCACCATTCACAGTCACTCACCCACACATTAACCCACTCACTCATTCACCCACCCACTCACTCATTCACCCACTCACTCACCTACCCACTTACCCACACATTAACCCACTCACCCACACATTAACCCACTCACTCAATCATTCACCCACTCACCCACACATTAACCCACTCACTCATTCACCCACTCACTCACCTACCCACTTACCCACACATTAACCCACTCACCCACACATCAACCCACTCACTCAATCATTCACCTACTCACCCACACATTAACCCACTCACTCCACCATTCACAGTCACTCACCCACACATTAACCCACTCACTCATTCACCCACCCACTCACTCATTCACCCACTCACTCACCTACCCACTTACCCACACATTAACCCACTCACCCACACATTAACCCACTCACTCAATCATTCACCTACTCACCCACACATTAACCCACTCACTCCACCATTCACAGTCACTCACCCACACATTAACCCACTCACTCATTCACCCACTCACTCACCTACTCACTCACCCACGCATTAACCCACTCACTCAATCATTCACCTACTCACCCACACATTAACCCACTCACTCATTCACCCACTCATTCACCCACTCACTCACCCACACATTAACCCACTCACTCATTCACCCACTCACTCACCTACTCACCCACACATTAACCCACTCACTCATTCACCCACTCACTCACCTACCCACTTACCCACACATTAACCCACTCACCCACACATCAACCCACTCACTCAATCATTCACCTACTCACCCACACATTAACCCACTCACTCCACCATTCACAGTCACTCACCCACACATTAACCCACTCACTCATTCACCCACCCACTCACTCATTCACCCACTCACTCACCTACCCACTTACCCACACATTAACCCACTCACCCACACATTAACCCACTCACTCAATCATTCACCTACTCACCCACACATTAACCCACTCACTCCACCATTCACAGTCACTCACCCACACATTAACCCACTCACTCATTCACCCACTCACTCACCTACTCACTCACCCACGCATTAACCCACTCACTCAATCATTCACCTACTCACCCACACATTAACCCACTCACTCATTCACCCACTCATTCACCCACTCACTCACCCACACATTAACCCACTCACTCATTCACCCACTCACTCACCTACTCACCCACACATTAATCCACTCACTCAATCATTCACCTACTCACCCACACATTAACCCACTCACTCATTCACCCACTCACTCATTTACTCACTCACCTACTCACCCACACATTAACCCACTCACTCCACCATTCACAGAGTCACTCATCCACACATTAACCCACTCACTCACCCACACATTAACCCACTCACTCATTCACCCACTCACTCACCCACACATTAACCCACTCCGAGTGCGACGTTTCGCCAGTAATTACAACTTGCTTCATCAGGCGACAGACAGATTTGTGGAGAAGTCCACCTGTTTAGTTCCTTATATAGAGGCGTAGATGTGGTGACCTTACATTATGCGAGCCCTTGACCTTGTCCTTCCTGTCTATTGTGTTTATTAAGATACCAACGGTAATCCCGATTGAAGTACGCTGCCCTTTGTCGGCACGCATCTAAATAATGATTGATGATTCGCTTCCACGCAGCAGCACTAAGGCGGTAGCTATCCGAACGGTTACAATTATTTGTATTTCTTTCAATTTCAATAGATTATCTAATTAGTCTGGCCAGGAGTAGCTAGTTCTGCACACAACTTCAACATTGTCAACAGCAATTGAGTGCCCATGTTGGCACGCGTCTTCTGCTACTGCTGACTGTTGTATTTGGGAGAATGTAACATTTCTCTGATGTTCTTTCACTCTCGTGCTGATCATTCGTCCTGTTACCCAACGTAACATGTACCACTCACGTGCAGTAATCCTGTACACACCTCCTCTTGTACCAGATGCTAATTTAAGTATGTTATGTACCGTGCAAAATCTGACTCGGGGGTTTGTTTTTACAAACGCCTGGCTTGTTTATCAGCATCTCCCACGATGTACGGTATTCATCTTCTTGGTTCTTTCGGTAAAGTCACGTAGAAGGGAAGTAATAAAATAATAAAAATAATAAAACTTCTCACGAAGTTTCGGCCACAACGCAAGCAGTCGTCCTCAGGTGAAGACCAGGCCTGTCGGGGAGACAGCGTCTGCAATTTGTTGATCGTTTTAATTACTTGGGCAGTGTCAATGCTCGTCTTATTTGATTTGGCATTCAATGCCCTGTTGATTTGTGCATCATTGTAACCGTTCATTTGCGGTGTGGCTGCACTGAGAGAGGCGTCAGTAGCACCGCCAGTTATTCTGCTCCGATTGCGACCTCGTCCGAACAGAATATCCAGGAATGTTGGAGAGCTCCGTCAGCTCGCACTGCGCGTTCTGATCACGTGACAACCCTCGCCAGTTGCCTGTGGCGGGTGGTGGTCTATGATTGAAATTGAATTTATTTTTGATTGAAATTGAATTTATTTTTGATTGAAAGTTATTTTTTTGATTGAAAGCTATTTTTTTATTGAAAACTATTTTTTTGATTGAAAGCAATTGTTTTGATTGAAAGCTGATCTCTTTAGAACTGATTCCTGTATTGAGTTTGTTGTCCTTCGCTGCACCTCCGATCGTGACGGTTGGCTACATACGGTGCGAAAGAAGTTCAGCAAACAGCAAACATGCTGCTAATGATGACGACACTGGTAATGCCTCGAATAATAATTTTCATGAGACTGATGCTGCTGCCTACTACTGCCGCTGATGATACTGCGGCTGATAATGAAAATGCCTTTCGAAATAATTTTCATGAGACAGATGCTGCTGCTGATACTGCAGCTGATACTGCAGCTGATGATGCTGCTGCTGATGATACTGCAGCTGATACTGCAGCTGATGATACTGCTGATACTGCGGCTGCTGATGATACTGCTGATACTGCGGCTGCTGATGATACTGCGGCTGATACTGCAGCTGATGATGCTGCTGCTGATGATACTGCAGCTGATACTGCAGCTGATGATGCTGCTGATACTGCGGCTGCTGATGATACTGCGGCTGCTGATGATACTGCGGCTGCTGATGATACTGCGGCTGATACTGCAGCTGATGATACTGCAGCTGATACTGCAGCTGATGATACTGCTGATACTGCGGCTGCTGATGATACTGCAGCTGATACTGCTGCTGATGCTACTGCAGCTGATACTGCTGATGATGATACTGTAGCTGATACTGCTGATGATGATACTGCAGCTGATACTGCTGCTGATGATGCTGCTGCTGATGATACTGCAGCTGATACTGCTGCTGATGATGATACTGCAGCTGATACTGCGGCTGATACTGCGGCTGTTACTGATAAAAAAATATCTTTAATAATAATTTTGATGAGGCTGCTGCTGCTGCTGTTAACAGAACAAGATTATTCGTGCCCATGACTGCCACTCACTGCAGTCACTGACACCACCACCCCTCGCTTGTGAGCAATGCTGATCATCCTGCGGATGCTCCTGTTGATGCACGTCCCACTGCAAATACTAAAATAGCATTGACTATGGACATACCCAGCCACCCAAACACACAGTCAGTCGCTCTTACAGCCACACACAGTCACCCACACGGTCACCCACACAGTCACTCACACAGTCACCCACACGGTCACCCACACGGTCACCCACACAGTCACCCACACAGTCACCCACAGTCACCCACACAGTACCCTCACGGTCACCCACACGGTCACTCACCCATCACTCACCCAGTCACACACACAGTTACCCACCCACACAGTCACACACACAGTTACCCACCCACACAGTTACCCACCCACACAGTCACCCACCCACACCGTCACACACACACAGTCACACACACAGTCACCCACCCACACGGTCACCCACACACCCACACACACCGTCACCCACCCACACGGTCACCCACACACTCACACACACCGTCACCCACACACACCGTCACCCACACACACCGTCACCCACACACACCGTCACCCACACACACCGTCACCCACACACAGTCACCCACACACAGTCACCCACACACTCACACACACCGTCACCCACACACACAGTCACCCACACCGTCACCCACACACACCGTCACCCACACACCCACACACACCGTCACCCACACACACCGTCACCCCCACACCCACCGTCACCCACACACCCACACACACCGTCACCCACACACCCACACACACCGTCACCCACACACCCACACACACCGTCACCCCCACACACACCGTCACCCACACACACCGTCACCCACACACACACCGTCACCCACACACCCACACACACCGTCACCCACACACCCACACACACCGTCACCCACACACCCACACACACCGTCACCCACACACCCACACACACCGTCACCCACACACCCACACACACCGTCACCCCCACACACACCGTCACCCACACACACCGTCACCCACACACCCACACACACCGTCACCCACACACACCGTCACCCCCACACACACCGTCACCCACACACACCGTCACCCACACACCCACACACACCGTCACCCACACACACCGTCACCCCCACCGTACCCGCGAGCGGACTGTGCCGGCCAAGGTGCAGACGCGGCGCTCGACGTCGGCGTCGTCTCCGCGCCGCTCGTCCCGGCGCCGCTTGCAGGCGACCAGCAGCAGCGCCTCGGGCGGCTCGCAGCCTGCCAGAGCCGCAGTCAGCTTCCTCTTCACGCGCACCACCAACACCACGCCATCACCAACACCACCAACGCCACCACCACCAACAACACCAAGAACACCACCACCACCACCACCACCAAGAACACCACCACCAGCACCACCACCACCAACACCACCAAGAACACCAGCACCAGCACCACCACCACCACCAGCACCACCACTCGAGGTGTTGGTGCTGGTGGTGGTGCTGGTCACAGCAACGGCAACAGCAGCGCCTGAGGAGAAGGAGGCCGCCATTGCTGTGGACGAGGGGCGGGGGGAGCGGGTGGAGGAGGAGCCGAGGGGTGAGGGAGGAGGGGCAGGGGAACTGTGACTCATGAATATTCATGAGGCTGTGACTCATGAATATTCATGAGGCTGTGACTCATGAATATTAACGAGGCTGTGACTCATGAATATTCATGAGGCTGTGACTCATGAATATTAACGAGGTTGTGCGGGTGACGTCACCGCGCTTCCGCTGTGTTTATTCTCCCGTGGTGCATCGCGCGCTGGAGGTGACATGGCGGCCCCGAGTTGTTCTCGCTGTTGTTGTTGTTGTTGACACGGTGGTAGCGGCAGCAGCAGCAGCAGCAGGGACGAGGTTTGTTTCCTCTCCAACCTCTGGCGACCCAGACAGAGGAGGAGGAGTGAGAGCGCCCTGCGTTTGCAATGCGCGCTGTCTCGTCGCCGGCGACGTGCAGGCAGCCCCGTGCATGGCCTGGCTGTAGTAGACACTGAACAACAACAAGCTGCTCGCTCGCTCGCCCCGCGGGTCGTAGGAGGGTCGCGATCTTGGAGAGTTGATTTGGTGGTGGTGGTGGTGGTGGGGGGTGTTGTTGGTGGCGGGGGTGGTGACACGTTGTGGGGGGCAGAGCAGGAGGAGGATCGTGGATGGTGCTCGACCTCGTCCTGATCTTCACAGCAACAACTACATCAACAACAACAACAGCAGCAACAACTACATCATCAACAACAACAGCGTCAACTATAACATCAACAACAACAGCAGCAACAACTACATCATCAACAACAACAGCAGCAACAACTACATCATCAACAACAACAGCAGCAACAACTACATCATCAACAACAACAGCGTCAACTATAACATCAACAACAACAGCAGCAACAACTACATCAACAACAACAGCAGCAACAACTACATCATCAACAACAACAACAGCGTCAACTATAACATCAACAACAGCGTCAACAGCAGCAGCAGCACCAACTACAGCAACAACTACAGCATCAACAGCAGCACCAACAACTACAACATCAACAGCAGCAGCATCAACAGCAGCAGCAGCACCAACTACAGCGTCAACTACATCGTCAACAACTACAACATCAACAGCAGCACGTCCTGCCGGTTGACAATGGGCGACCCAGGCAGCGTGCAGCGACTGCAAGACGCGCACACGAAGGTGGCGCCCCCATCGCTGTGGCTCAACGAGCCCCCCCCCCCCCGTCTACCTCGTGTCGATGCTGCTGCTTCTGGTCGTGCCGGTGCTGTAACCCGCTGCTGTGCTGGTGATTGTTGTTGTGGTGGTGGTGGTCTCACCCAGTGATTGTCATGGTGGTGGTGCTTTAACCCAGTGATTGTTGTGGTGGTGTTTTAACCCAGTAATTGTTGTGGTGGTGGTGTTTTAACCCAGTGTTTGCTGTCCTGGTGGTGGTGGTGGTGGTTTAACCCAGTGATTGTTGTGGTGGTGGTGTTTTAACCCAGTGATTGTGGTGGTGGTGGTGGTGTTTTAACCCAGTGATTGTTGTGGTGGTGGTGTTTTAACCCAGTGATTGTGGTGGTGGTGTTTTAACCCAGTGATTGTTGTGCTGGTGGTAGTGGTGGTGGTGTTTTAACCCAGTGATTGTTGTGGTGGTGTTTTAACCCAGTAATTGTTGTGGTGGTAGTGGTGGTGGTGTTTTAACCCAGTGTTTGCTGTCCTGGTGGTGGTGGTGGTTTAACCCAGTGATTGTTGTGGTGGTGGTGTTTTAACCCAGTGATTGTTGTGGTGGTGGTGGTGTTTTAACCCAGTGATTGTGGTGGTGGTGGTGTTTTAACCCAGTGATTGTTGTGCTGGTGGTAGTGGTGGTGGTGTTTTAACCCAGTGATTGTTGTGGTGGTGTTTTAACCCAGTGATTGTTGTGGTGGTGTTTTAACCCAGTGATTGTGGTGGTGGTGGTGTTTTAACCCAGTGATTGTTGTGGTGGTGGTAGTGGTGGTGGTGTTTTAACCCAGTGATTGTTGTGGTGGTGTTTTAACCCAGTGATTGTTGTGGTGGTGGTAGTGGTGGTGGTGTTTTAACCCAGTGATTGTTGTGGTGGTGTTTTAACCCAGTGATTGTTGTGGTGGTGTTTTAACCCAGTGATTGTTGTGGTGGTGTGGATGGGCAACCCGGTGAATCGGCCCTCGGGACAGAAGTTTGAGAGTTGAACTCTTGAATGCGTAGGTGTTGTGAATGAACTGAATGGTGATTGTTGTTATTGCGAACCGAAAACTAAAACGCGTTCGTCAAAGCATTGCGAGTTGGATGTTGTTGTTGTTCGTACGCCAATGCAGCGGAAGCAACACTCGTCATGGTGGTGGTCATCAACATAATAATTTGTCTTGTGCACAACACAGGTGGTCTCGGATTGCAGGGCCAAGATACAGCACTGGTGAGATGAAGTTTCATTACACACTCCCGATGTCAACTCCAGACACTGACCCTGAGACCCGGTCTCAACACGAGACTCTGACCCTGAGACCCGGTCTGTGTGTTGTGCGTGTCGTTAGGGAGAAGGTTCGGATGGATTATAGTGTCTTGCGAGACCGCCTGAGCACCCTTCCCGATCGCCTGCACTACAGCGTCATGGTGCGTGTCCACGCACTCACACAGACGCATACCCGGCGTGGTACTGGCCACCCACCTCCTCGTGTGCCACTGTGCCGGCCTCCTTAGGTGCGGCTACTCGCTGCTAAGAGCACTCGCCCCAACGGTCCGTTGAAGGCAGTTCACGTTGAGGTTGGTATCTTTGTCTTTACAGGTACCCATGGGGCCCCTCGCCTTCATGCCTGGCCACCTCATTAAGACTAATGAGGTGACGGTGCTGCTGGGAGACAATTGGTTCGCCTCGTTATCGGCCAAGCAAGCGGAGGGCATCGCAGAGCACCGCATGCAACGTACGCACGCACACAGACACACACACAGACACACACGCACACAGACACACACACAGACACACAGACACACACGCACACAGACACACACACAGACACACACGCACACAGACACACGCACACAGACACACACGCACATATACACACAGACACACACAGACACACGCAGACAGACGCACGCACGTAGACACAGACAGACACACACAGACAGACGCACACACGTAGACACGCACGCACATAGACACACAGACGCAGACACGCGCCACATACGCACAACCGCCATTCATCACTAAGTGGCGGTGACGTCACCACGGCGCTTGTGCCAGGCCATGTGCACGTTAAGGCCACGTGAAGTGTCGAACTCCTGCTGGCAGGAGGTCACGGGGCAGACCCAGGTGCCATGGGTCGACTGACTGAGATGGCACGCACACACAGACACACGTGCACACACAGACAAACACAAAGATAAAGATCCCCCGTGTAGCCTTGGCAGACTGTTGTGGGCAAGGGCTGTTCTAAAATCGCAGTAGCAGCCTATGAAGGCCGCCACTGGCACACGAGGGGGTGGGTGGCCAGCACCACGCCCAGCCGGCTTTGTCTCCCCAGTACTAGCGGTGTTCACTACACACCGCTGCACCAGCTACTCAGAACCAGAATGTTTATTGACGCTGGAGGAATCCGTTGAGCTACAAAGCTCTTCTTCACAGACGTGTACTCATTTGAGGCTGAGTCGACCTAGACACACGCACCACCGCAGTATTCACCTGGGCTGTTTGCCGAGCTCGAACCTCCGGCTAGAGCGAGCGACGGACGGGCTGTGGTACTGGGTCACCGTTGTACTGTACTTCCATGTGTCTCGCCTGGTAAGATAAACACTCGTTTTGTTGTATTTGTATGTAGATATTTTAAGTGATTTGTTTTTGTTTTTCCTATACTTTGACTGCTATCGCGTTTGTGTTTTGTTGTGTTTGTTGTAATGTTCTACCCCTGTGCCCCTACTGAAACATCTGTTCCAAAGAGCTTCGGAGCTTATTGAATTCCTTCAGTATAAATCTTATGAGTCTGTCTTGCCCGCCCCCCCACCCACCCCACGTGTCTCCCCAGACGTCCAGAAGACGATCGACG
Organism: Lampetra planeri; assembly: GCF_965212315.1. Classification (NCBI taxonomy): domain Eukaryota; kingdom Metazoa; phylum Chordata; class Hyperoartia; order Petromyzontiformes; family Petromyzontidae; genus Lampetra; species Lampetra planeri. Next base: position 108,498 of record NW_027614276.1, on the reverse strand, counting down.
ACCTGGGCAGAGCGCAGGGGAGCGTTGAGTCCCGTCAGAGGTTCACCAGCGAGCTCGCGGGGCTGGACAAGGTGAGCGGGTAGGGTGGCCTTGTCAGCGTCGTCAATAACTCCTCCCAAGGCTGGTCAAGGTTAGAGATGGGGGGGGAGCCTTCATGTCGTCGGCGTCGTCAGCGTCGTCAAATAAGAGTTGACTTTATTTTTGTCCCCGTCGTCAGGAAAGGGGGAATATGGAAATCCGGGAGGAGTTGGAGAACGATGAACCGAGGCAGAGAGGTGAGGTCGTGAGCCTGACACCGGAGTTGAGCACGAGGCACCGAGCCTGGTGCTGCCTGCTCTCTGACTCTGGGACCCCGAGTCTCATCTTGGCAACGGTGTCTTTACAGGAAAGCCGCGGGTGGCCCGCAGCCCCCACTCGGGGGCCCCCCCCGCCCCTCCCCGCGAGACCCCGGCCGCACCTCCCGACCCCCGTCACCAGCGAGAGGACACGGAGGAGATGAGTCGTATCTGGGCGAGGCTGGATGAGCTGGAGAGGGAGGAGGAGGCGATGGATGAAGTGTTCAGGTGACGGTGGTCGTGGTGGTGGTAGTGGTGGTGGTCGTGGTGGTGGTCATGACGGTGGTCGTGTGGTGGTCGTGGTGGTGGTGGTCGTGGTGGTGGTCGTGGTCGTGACGGTGGTCGTGTGGTGGTCGTGGTGGTGGTAGTGGCGGTGGTAGTGGTGGTGGTAGTGGTGGTGGTCGTGGCGGTGGTAGTGGTGGTGGTAGTGGTGGTGGTCGTGGGGAGCGGTCGTGTGGTGGTCGGCGCTACGAACTCGGCGACCCGAGTTCGACTCCCGCTCGCGGCCAACACCGGTGACGATTATGTGAAGAGGTCCTGGGCCTCCCCTAGGTCGGCTCGGCCTCAAATGAGTGCCTGGTACGGTGCGTAAACATCTCCACTGGGGAGACAAAGGCGGCCGGGCGTGGTGCTGGCCACCCACCCCCTCGTGTGCTGTTCCGGCCTTCATAGGTGCTCGCTAGCAGCACTTGCCCCAACAATGTGCTAAGGCTCCACGGGGCATCTTTGTCTTTAATGTTAGTAGTCATGAAAGTAGTGGTGGCGATTTTCATTCCCTCTGCTGATGATGATAGCGGTGTTATCAATAGTTGCTGCTGATGATGATCATGCCAAACCCTTATCTTTACCAACAGGGCAGAAGATAGCAACCCTGCTGATGCTGATGATGTTGCTGATGGTGACATTGCTGATGATTATGCTGGTGGTGGTGGAGATATTTTGGAAGATTCAGAGTCCAATCAAATCCACCGTCGCATATCGGTAACCACCAAAAGTTCTAAGTGAGTAACACCCATAGAATCGTTACGCAGACCCACAGACTCGCCACACAGTAGAGACCCATAGACTCATCACACAGTAGGGACCCATAGACTCATCACACAGCAGAGACCCATAGACTCGCCACACAGTAGAGACCCATAGACTCATCACACAGCAGAGACCCACAGACTCATCACACAGCAGAGACCCACAGACTCGCCACACAGTAGAGACCCATAGACTCATCACACAGCAGAGACCCATAGACTCATCACACAGCAGAGACCCATAGACTCACCACACACAGAGACCCATAGACTCATCACACAGAGACCCATAGACTCATCACACAGAGACCCATAGACTCCTAACACAGAGACCCATAGACTCATTACACAGCAGAGACCCATAGACTCATCACACAGCAGAGACCCATAGACTCACCACACAGTAGAGTCCCATAAACTCCACAAACAGAGACCCATAGACTCACCACACAGTAGAGACCCATAGACTCATCATACTGCAGAGACCCATAGACTCACCAGATAGAGACCCATAGACACATCACACAGCAAAGTCCCATAAACTCAGCAAACAGAGACCCATATACTCATTCAGTGACACATTCAAAGATGTGGTACCTCACCATTTAATTCACTCGTGTACATATTTGGTCACTCACTCATGCACTCATTTACAGGGTGGGTGTGTTTGTCTTTCTACCCAGAAAGAGATGGCGCAGCTGGTTAGCACGCTACGAACCCGGCGGCCCGAGTTAGATTCCCGCTCACGGCGATTATTTGATCCGATCCTGGGCCTCCCCTAGGTCGACTCGGCCTCAAATGAGTACCTGGTGCGGTGTGTCGTAGTAAACATCGTCACTGGGGATACAAAGGCGGCCGGGCGTGGTGCTGGCCACCGACCCCCTCGTGTGCCGTGTCAACCCTCATAGGCGCTGCTACTCGCTCGGAACACTTTCCCCTAGAGTCTGCTAGAGGCGACACGGGGATCTTTGTCTTTGTCTACCCAGAGAGGAGCGGGAGGGGTCTGCGTGGGAGGGCGAGGGGCTTGGCGACGACCTCACGGAGTGGGAGGGCACGCCCACCATTCGCTTCTCCCACACGACGGAACCCAAGAAGGTGGCCCACGCTACTCTCACTCGTACTCTCATTCGTGACTCATTAGTGCACTCATTCAGCAGGCGGGCGTGCGGGCGGGTGGGTGGGTTGGTGAGCGAGTGGGTGAGTGGGTGAGTGGGCGAGTTAGCGAATGGGTGTGCGAGCTGGTGGGTGGGTGAGCGAGCGGGCGGGTGGGTTGGTGAGCGAGCGGGGTGAGTGGGTGAGTGGACGGGTTAGTGAATGGGTGAGCGAGCGAGTAGGTGAGCAGGCGGGTGGGTTGGTGAGCGAGCAGGTGAGTGGGTGAGTGGGCGGGTTAGCGAATGGGTGTGCGAGCTGGTGGGTGGGTGGGGTGAGCGAGCGGGTGGGTTGGTGAGCGAGCGGGTGAGTGGGTGAGTGGGTGAGTGGGCGGGTGGGTTGGTGAGCGGGCGGGTGGGTTGGTGAGCGAGCGGGTGAGTGGGTGAGTGGACTGGTATGCGAGTGAGTGAGTGGGTGGGTGTGCGAGCGAGCTGGTGAGTCGGCGGGGTGAGCGAGTGGGTGAGCGATCCGCCCTGCGTCCCCCCAGGTGCGTATCGACACCGGCAGGAACACGACGCTCAAGTTCAGCGAGCGGAGGGAGCAGCAGCAGCAGCATCGTCGGCGCAGGCACAGCAGTGGTAGCAATGGCGGCACCACCACTCTCCGCTCCCCGGCCGACATCTACAGGTCCTGTCCGTGTGTGTCTGTGTGTGTGTGTCTGTGTGATAGAGCAGCTGTGGAGAGAGTGTAAAGCTTTCCATACCTGGGCAGTGAGCTCATGACCGGCTCCAGTTTAACAGCAGAGGTCTCCCTCCGAATCAGTCGAGCGGCATTATAATTTCATCGGTTGCGTAACGCTGTGTGGAAGCTACCTGGTCTGTCGCTCCGCACGAAGCTTCAGGTCTTCTCGGCCACAGTCATTCCCTCCCTTCTCTACGCTTGCAAAACGTAGACCCCCCTAATGGAACATCTTTGCCGGTTAAAAACATTTATGCTGGCCTGCCTACGATCCATCCTGGGTTTAACCTGCAGGCTGGATTGTGTGAGGAGCTCACAAATCCATGAGAGATCTGGACATCGGTGAGCGCCTCTGGCAGAAGCGAGGCTGCGTTTGCTGGGTCACGTCGCCCGCATGCCCAGCCACCGCATGCCCAAGCAGCTTCTGTTTGGCCGGATAGAGGGAGCTCAACGGGTGCGACATGGACTGGTGCGGTATGGGAGGATGTGGAGCTGAGTGGACTCGCCAAAGACCGGTACCAGCAGTCTAAAGATCGCCCTCTGTGGAGGAGGCTCGTGAAGGACGCTGCTGCTACTGGGCAGTTAGAGGCAGTCGCCCTCCAGCAACAACTAAGGGCAGAGGGAGCGACGCTCACAACAACGAGCGGAGCACCGGGCGGTTAAAAGGCAGTGAGTTGGGGGCACAGGTGGTGCATCTCCCAGTCATCTCAGTCAGTTGATCCATGGCACCTGGGTCTGTCTTGTGACCATCTCCTCCTGCACCTAGCCTGGCACAGCAATCAACCCATGGCACCTGGGTGTGTCCCGTGACTTCGAGTCGGCGAGCCTTTGACACTTCACGTGGCCTCGGAGTGCACCTGGCCTGGCACAGACGCCGTGTTGTTGTTGTTGTGTGTCCGTGTTTGTGCGTGTAAATCTGTGCGCGTGTCCATCCGTTTGTGCTCGTGTATGCGTGGAGGGGGAGCGGTAATGTAGCGGTTAGTGCTCCGCTCCGCTACGAACCCAGTGACCCGAGTTTGATTCCCGCTCACGGCCACCAACACCCAGTGACGATTATCTGAACCGGTCCCGTGTGTGCGTGCGTGCGTGCGCGTGCGTGCGTGTGTGTGTGCGTGCGTGCGTGCGTGCGTGCGTGTGTGTGTGTGTGCGTGCATGCGTGTGTGCGTGTGTGTGCGTGTGTGCCTGTGTGTGTGTGCGTGTGTGTGTGTGCGTGTGTGCGTGCGTGCCTGTGTGTGTGTGTGTGAGTGTGTGCGTGTGTGCCTGTGTGTGCGTGTGTGAGTGTGTGCGTGTGTGCGTGCCCCGGCTGGAGCAGGTGGTTTGTGGACGTGGCGAGCGGCCACCGCCGCCCACGCAAGTCCATCCTGAAGTCGCGCAGCCACGAGGACGGCCTGGGTAGCGACGAGTTCAGCTACGGCGGCTACGGCGGCAGCAGCAGCAGCAACAGTGGAAGCAGCAACGGCAGCAGCAGCTACAACGGCAGCAGCAATGGCAGCAGCAGCATCAGCGACTCCATCATTAGCGCCATCATCGCCGGTAGTGGTGGCGGTGGCGGTGGTTGTGCCGGAGATGCGGTCTTCCATCCTTCAGAGGAGGGTGATGGCAACACAACCGGCAACAACGGCGGTATCATCACCGGTAACAATAACGTCACCAGCAGCAGCAACAACAATAACGTCACCAGCAGCAGCAACAACAATAACGTCACCAGCAGCAGCAACAACAATAACGTCACCAGCAGCAGCAACAACAATAACGTGACCAGCAGCAGCAACAACTCAACTGCCACCAACTCCACCACCACCAACAACAACAACAACTCCACCTGTGAGTCATCCATCACGAGTGGGTCGCCCACCACCACCGACAGCAGCAGCAGCAGCAAGGAGGTGGTGGAGGAGATGTCAAGATGTCCACTGCCTGATGTGAGCATGAGTATCAGCATCACCAGTAGCGTTATCAATAGCATCATCAGTAGCAGAAGCATTATCAATAGCATCATCAGCAGCATAAGCGTTATCAATAGCATCATCAGCAGCATAAGCGTTATCAATAGCATCAGCAGCAGAAGCGTTATCAATAGCATCAGCACAAGCATTATCCATAGCATCGTCAGCAGCAGCGTTATCAATCGCATTGTTATCATCAGCATCGTCAGCATCTCCGTTTGAACTCGTATCTTCATGTCCCCGTGTCTCCCCGTGTTGCCTCCCTGTCCCCACGTCCTAGTATCCCCGTATATCCCTCACGTGTCTCCACGTGTCTGTCTCCCTGTCCGTGTCTCCCCGTGCTGTCTGCCCCCCCCCCCCTCTGCGCAGGCGTTTTCTGGAGTCGTCTCGGAGAGATCGGCGCGGCCGTCCCATGGCGCTCCGCCGCCATCGCCGCCGCCAGCCACGGCACCAGCCACGGCACCAGCCACGGCACCAGCCACGGCGTGCCGCCACCACGACGACGGCGGCAGGGCAGGAGGTGCGGGGGGTGACGGCTCCCACTCCGGCGAGCCTCCAGCTCCACCCAGACGCGTCTCCAAGTTCAAGGCGGAGCGACTCGCCTCCATGCGGTGACGGCGACAACCACGCCGTGACGTGGCGGTGGCATCGTCGCCGTGACGACCATGCGGTGACGTAGCGGTGACCTCGTAGCCGTGACGACGACCACGCCGTGCCGTAGCGGTGGCATCGTAGCCGTGACGACGACCACGCCTTGACATCGTAGCGGTGACGATAACGCAGTGACATAGCGGTGACATCGTAGCCGTGACGACAATGAAGGTGACGTAGCGGTGACATCGTAGCCGTGACGACAATGAAGGTGACGTAGCAGTGACATCGTAGCCGTGACGATGACGTGGTGACATAGCGGTGACATCGTAGCCGTGACGACAATGAAGGTGACGTAGCGGTGACATCGTAGCCGTGACGATGACGTGACGTAGCAGTGACGTAGCGGTGACGGCACCATGACGACGTAGCGATGACGACGACGTAGCGACGACGCCGCATCCTCGCCGCGTAGCGACTGATTGCGAGCGGTGAATGATGGCGTCGTTAGCCCCGCCCCACTGGCCCTGCTTGGCCCCCAGCCAGATTCTTCAGACTCCGCCTCCGAGCGTGGCCGGCAGCAGCAGTCGGGGATTTGCCTCGGTTGGTCGCTCGCTTGGCTCGGACGTGGCAGTGGAAAAACACCACCTGTACTGTGCTAGCTTGGCTCGGACATGGCAGTGGAAAAACACCACCTGTACCGTGCTAGCTTGGCTCGGACGTGGCAGTGGAAAAACACCACCTGTACCGTGCTAGCTTGGCTCGGACGTGGCAGTGGAAAAACACCACCCGTACTGTGCTAGCTTGGCTCGGACGTGGCAGTGGAAAAACACCACCCGTACCGTGCTAGCTTGGCTCGGAGGTGGCAGTGGAAACGAGTCTCAGGGTCGGTGTCTCGAGTTGAGACCGGGTCTCAGGGTCGGGGTGAGTTTTCGCGAAATTTTAGGGGGTTGCACTGACATTGAAATGTGAGCACTTGCGGGGGGGTGAGCGGGGGGGGGGGGGGATTTGTAGGGGGGGATTTGTAGGGGGGGTCGAGCGTGGCGATGAGGACGTTTGGAATGTACGGGTACAGTACTTTTTAAACCCTGGAACGGCCACTAAATTTGACAGTGAGAGAGAACCGCCCTCCCCCGTGTCTCGAGTGAGTTTTTCAAGCATCGTTTAGCATCAACGACTCCGCGTCTGTGTGCGTGTGTGCGTACATGCACGTGTGTGTACATGCACGTGTGTGTGTGTACATCCGTGTATGTGTGTGTGTACATCCGTGTGTGTGCACATCCGTGTGTGTGTGTACATCCGTGTGTGTGTGTGCACATCCGTGTATGTGTGTGTGTGTGTACATCCGTGTGTGTGTGTGTACATCCGTGTGTGTGCACATCCGTGTGTGTGTGTACATCCGTGTGTGTGCACATCCGTGTGTGTGTGTACATCCGTGTGTGTGTGTACATCCGTGTATGTGTGTGTGCACATCCGTGTGTGTGTGTGTACATCCGTGTGTGTGTGTACATCCGTGTGTGTGTGTGTACATCCGTGTGTGTGTGTACATCCGTGTGTGTGTGTACATCCGTGTATGTGTGTGTGCACATCCGTGTGTGTGTGTGCACATCCGTGTGTGTGTGTACATCCGTGTGTGTGTGTACATCCGTGTGTGTGTGTACATCCGTGTGTGTGTGCACATCCGTGTGTGTGTGTACATCCGTGTGTGTGTGTACAAGCGGTAGTGGAGTGCGGTTGGCGCTCTCCTGCGCTACGAACCCGGCTATGAGCCGAGTTGGGTTTCCCGATTAGCTCCGCCGCTAATCGGGAAAGCGAGTGACGGAAACTCGAGACGCCACCAACAAACAAGTTGCCAGTCTTCTTCTTGGTTCTTTCGGTAAAGTCACGTAGAAGGGAAATAATAAAATAAAATACAAATAAACCAATAAAATAATTCTCACGACGTTTCAGCCACAACGCAAGCAGCCGTCCTCAGGTGAAGAACAGGTCTGTCGGGAAGACCGCGTCTGAAGTTGTCAGTCGCCATTCGTGCGGCCGTCTTCCTAGAAACAGGGACCAGCCACCCCACCAGGAGAGTGGAGAGGAGGTGGAGGAAGACGCCAGCTAATCTACTCGCGAGCTACAGGGGACAGCAGCGGCCCTAGAAAACCTCCAAGCGTCCATCCTGGACACCCGTTGGGGGGGCAGAGGAGCGCAGGGAGGCTGACGCTGACTGCTGTGCAGGAGCCGGCAGGCGGCGGCTCTCCTCCTCTTCTTGGTTCTTTCGGTAAAGTCACGTAGAAGGGAAGTAATAAAATAATAAAAATAAAATAATTCTCACGACGTTTCGGCTACAACGCAAGCAGCCGTCTTCAGGTGAAGAATGAGACACTGCCAAGCTAGGAGCTTATATATAAGCTGGGTTGGAGGTGGAAGAAGAGCACCTTAACAAAAAGAATGTGCATATCAAGGGGAATTTAGCATATTCATGGGAAATGCGTAGGAGGTGGGCGGGGGGGTTTCAAAGTCATATTATGCCCATGCATTATGCAGGATCAGCAGCACCTCCTCCTCCCGAGTGTCACCTCGAAGTTGCCTTTCTGGAGAATGTCGCCCACGTGTGGGTGGTAAGCGCCAGCTCAGGCTCAACGTGCCTCCAGGGTGTGTTTGTGTGTAGCCACAGGTATGAGAGTGGAGGCCCAGGGGTCGTCCTGGGGCACAGAGCGCACCGTGTTGTACAGATGCACGCTGTGAAAGCAGGCGGGGGGAGCTTGCCTACAAGTTTTAGAATGAAGCAACCATCTGAAATCGCGTGACTTGGCTGACCAAACGTGTGATGGTGGTTCCTGAGCCTTGAAGGAGGCTGGAACTGCGCCATAGAGACCGCTTCGAGAGCTGGGCGAGCCGTGTCGACCGAGTGCGGGAACTCGCCGCGCCAGAACAACTCTGCATCAATCGCCTCCACGGATAGGGCAACTACAGGGTGCTTACACAACTGTGTTAGCACTTACATGGGACTATCGATTTAATGTAGAAAGAACGGATACTACTACACTAACACGATAACAAATGTGATGTTCATAGCTTCAAAAAGTCAGAGTCCACTTGATCGCCATCGTTGTCAACACATTTCCTGAATCTTCTACAGGTGGTCTCCAGAGCCCAGAGTCGGCACATTTCCTGTGGTGGTTGTTGTTGTTGCAAATTCTCAAAAGTGTTCACATTGTTTTGAAGCACCCTCGTTACGAATCGTTTCACTCCGTGACGTCGCCCATCATCTTTCCGTGCGAGGCAAACGGCGCAGCATCATTCCCGCTGCAACGAAGCTTCGCTACTGTCATTTATTAACTTTGAAAGGATTTACATTTATAAACATTAACCTTTACATTAGAATCATCACTCACTCACACCTCCACTCTCACAAGTCACCTGGCATCACGCGCCATGGCGACACGAGGGTTTGCGAGGGGAGGGGAGGGGCAAGGTTAGGGTTGGACTTTGAGTTGTGGGGTCATCCGAGGAGACGTCGGGTTTACGAGACCCCCCCCAGCCCGCGCCAGAGGGGGCCACGGTCTGAAGTCTGAAAAAGCGCAAATTTGACTTTTTGTTATCGGGGAGAAGCTCGGGGCGAGGGGGGGGAAGAGGTCGGTCCATTGGCGAGCGACCTTGATGATGGGCAACGCGAGATGGGGATGGAATGGTGATTGAATCAGATGGTGAGAGAGTGGGTGGGTGAGTGAGTGGCAGGGGCGGTTTCTTCATTAGGGCGATTGGGCGACGCACCACCAATGTCATTCAACCACAGAGTCACGCTAGCCGTCACTGTGCCTCTGGATATAGTCCAATCAGCGTCATGCTACGTTCTGTGGAGTACCGCCTCTTTTTGGGCGATTTCCCTCCAGCTGAGAATCGCCCCGAGTGGTCCCATAGACTTACATTCAAAGATGTTTTTTTTCGAACGGGGGCGCTGCAATAAACTTGAGTGGTTTGTTTTAATAGTGAGTATAGAAACAAACAAGATGTATTGTAAGGGTCACTTTATTTTTCATTAATATTACAGAAGTGAAGTTGCCTTTACATGCTTAAGCTGTTAATTTATCCATTGCATGGGTGGACCTTATCCTTATCAATCATCCAGACATTTGCCCCCCCTGAGAGATTTTGCAGGAGCCGCCACTGGTGAGTGGGTTGGTTAGTGAGTGAGTGGGTTTGTGGGTGATTGAATCAGATGGTGAGTGAGTGGGTGAGTGAGTGAACAAGATGGTGAGTAGGTGGGTGAGTGAGTGGGTTGGTTAGTGAGTGAGTGGGTTTGTGGGTGATTGAATCAGATGGTGAGTGAGTTGGTGGGTGAGTGAGTGGGTTGGTTAGTGAGTGAGTGGGTTTGTGGGTGATTGAATCAGATGGCGAGTGAGTTGGTGGGTGCGTGAGTGGGTTTGTGGGTGAGTGAACAAGATGGTGAGTGAGATGGTGAGTGGGTGGGTGGGTGAGTGAACAAGATGGTGAGTGGGTGAGTGAGATAGTGAGTGGGTGAGTGAGTGGGTGGGTGAGTGAACAAGATGGTGAGTGGGTGAGTAAGTGAGATGATGAGTGAGTGTGAGTGGTTGGATTAGTGATTGAGATTGTGAGTGGCTGGGTGAGTGAGTGAGTTCATGAGTAAGTTGGTGAGTGGGTGATTGAGTTGCACAAAGATAGAAGTTCCAAGGTCTGTTGTAATCACTGAACAGAGGGGCATTGATCTCTGGGTTCGAAGGTCTTGGTCATGTCCCCAGTGCACCTGAGGCAGGACGCGTGGCGACTCCCCCGATCCACTTGATTTGAGTGCCGCAGGGCGGAGCTCACTGCCACGGACTTCTTATATAGGACAGGGACACACAACGCACAGCAGCGTCCTTAGCCCGAGGAGAGTCGAGGTTAGACTCTGGTCCCAGTGTTGAAGTCACACAGAGAGAGAGAGAGAGGAAGAGAGGTGAGCACACGGGATTGTGTGATGAGTCTGTGGGTCTCTGCTGTGTGATGAGTCTGTGGGTCTCTGCTGTGTGATGAGTCTATGGGTCTCTGCTGTGTGATGAGTCTATGGGTCTCTGCTGTGTGATGAGTCTATGGGTCTCTGCTGTGTGATAAGTCTATCGGTCTCTGCTGTCTGATGAGTCTATGGGTCTCTGCTTTGTGATGAGTCTATGGGTCTCTGCTGTGTGATGAGTCTATGGGTCTCTGCTGTGTGATAAGTCTATCGGTCTCTGCTGTGTTATGAGTCTATGGGTCTCTGCTGTGTGGTGAGTCTATGGCTCTCTGTGTGATGAGTCTATGGGTCTCTGCTGTGTGTGATGAGTCTATGGGTTTCTGCTGTGTGATGAGTCTATGGGTCTCTGCTGTGTGATGAGTCTATGGGTCTCTGCTGTGTGATGAGTCTATGGCTCTCTGCTGTGTGATGAGTCTATGGGTCTCTGCTGTGTGATGAGTCTATGGCTCTCTGCTGGGTGATGAGTCTATGGGTCTCTGCTGTGTGATGAGTCTATGGGTCTCTGCTGTGTGATGAGTCTATGGGTCTCTGCTGTGTGATGAGTCTATGGGTCTCTGCTGTGTGATGAGTCTATGGGTCTCTGCTGTATGATGAGTCTGTGGGTCTCTACTGTGTGATGAGTCTGTGGGTCTCTGCTGTGTGATGAGTCTGTGGGTCTCTGCTGTGTGATGAGTCTATGGGTCTCTGCTGTGTGATGAGTCTATGGGTCTCTGCTGTGATGAGTCTGTGGGTCTCTGCTGTGTGATGAGTCTATGGGTCTCTACTGTGTGATGAGTCTGTGGGTCTCTGCTGTGTGATGAGTCTACGGGTCTCTGCTGTGTGATGAGTCTATGGGTCTCTGCTGTGTGATGAGTCTATGGGTCTCTGCTGTGTGATGAGTCTATGTGTCTCTGCTGTGTGATGAGTCTATGGGTCTCTGCTGTGTGATGAGTCTGTGGGTCTCTGCTGTGTGATGAATCTGTGGGTCTCTGCTGTGTGATGAATCTATGGGTCTCTGCTGTGTGATGAGTCTATGGGTCTCTGCTGTGTGATGAGTCTGTGGGTCTCTGCTGTGTGATGAGTCTATGGGTCTCTGCTGTGTGATGAGTCTATGGGTCTCTGCTGTGTGATGAGTCTATGGGTCTCTGCTGTGTAATGAGCCTATGGGTCTCTGCTGTGTGATGAGTCTATCGGTCTCTGCTGTATTATGAGTCTATGGGTCTCTGCTGTGTGATGAGTCTATGGGTCTCTGTGTGATGAGTCTATGGGTCTCTGCTATGTGTGATGAGTCTATGGGTCTCTGCTGTGTGATGAGTCTATGGGTCTCTGCTGTGTGATGAGTCTGTGGGTCTCTGCTGTGTGATGAATCTATGGGCCTCTACTGTGTGATGAGTCTATCGGTCTCTGTGTGATGAGTCTATGGGTCTCTGCTGTGTGTGATGAGTCTATGGGTTTCTGCTGTGTGATGAGTCTATGGGTCTCTGCTGTGTGATGAGTCTGTGGGTCTCTGCTGTGTGATGAGTCTATGGGCCTCTACTGTGTGATGAGTCTATCGGTCTCTGCTGTGTGATGAGTCTATGGGTCTCTGCTGTGTGATGAGTCTATGGGTCTCTGCTGTGTGATGAGTCTATGGATCTCTGCTGTGTCATGAGTCGATGGATCTCTGCTGTGTGATGAGTCTATGGGTCTCTGCTGTGTGATGAGTCTATGGGTCTCTGCTGTGTGATGAGTCTATGGGTCTCTGCTGTGTTATGAGTCTATGGGTCTCTGCTGTGTGTCATGAGTCTATGGGTCTCTGCTGTGTGATGAGTCTATGGGTCTCTGCTGTGTGATGAGTCTATGGGTCTCTGCTGTGTGTGTGTACATGACGATCCCTTTGGAGTTGAAGGGGGGCCATGGCGACCGACGTTCTGGCCTCGAGGATGTTCGAGGTGGGGGGCATGAAGTTCCTCTCTCCGCTCTGCACCCCGGAGTCCGTGCTGCGGGTTCGCTCGCTGCCCGTGCGGGATGACGACGTCTTCATCGCCACCATCGCCAAGTCCGGTGAGAGGCTCCCTCCGACGCCCCGAGTCGACCCCCAGGGTCAAGAGGAGCGAGGAAATCCCATGAGCCATGAAGCTCTTTGCCGCAGGTGTCCCAGCGTCAGAATCAGTAGATTGTTTATATACTGGAGGGATGAGCCGTCAAGATCTTTGTCACAGATGTCCAGGAGGGGAAGGTCAGCAAGTCACAACAACAAACACAATGCACACAAACACGACAGAGTCTGGGTGTCTCTCTTTCTCTCAGTGGGTTCACGATGGTCGTGTAGGAGACACTGAGAGCCTGGGTTGGAGCCCTGGGTCTGGGTGTCTCTCTCTCTAAGTCTCTATCTATCTCCTCTCGCTCTCGTCTTGCTCCCCTGTCTCTCGGCTTGAAACAAGAAGATGCTCCGTGTAGTCGGCACTTTGCTTCGTTCATCATTTCATTTTTTGGTTTCCTTTTTAATGCTTTGCTTTATGTAACCCCCCCTCCTCCCCCCTTTTAAATGAAAGATTTCACGCTCTGCTCTCCTTACCCCTTCCCTCTCTCTCTCTACCCCCCTCTCTCTCTACCCCCTGTCTCCCTACTCCATGTCTATGTTCCCCCTATGTTTTGTCTCTGTAATATTTGTAATATTTTTTATTTTTTTACGGCAAGTGCTGCTTCTGCACCCAGCCCTTCTCGCAATCCTACGGCCTCAAGACGGGTAGCTCTTATCTGCAGGCAGAGCTCTCCGTCATCTGCCACTGAGCACACGGCCTCCTCCAGTGCCCACCGCTCCTTGAAGGCCGGCACGGCGTGGGTCAGCCACACATGGCGGAACTCCAGCCCACACACCCTGGCTCCGACCAGAGCGCGGAAGATGCCCAGGCTGCTGGCCGGACGTTTCCCCTCCAGGGCCACCTTCCTCGCCCTGTAAATGGCGAGCTTGGTGTAGCCGACGAGCACGTTGACCGGCCCCTGAAGATGTTGGGATCCGTCACCCTTCGGGTATCCAAAGATGAGGACCGTCGGGGAGAAGTAAATGGCGCCACGGGGCTCACTTTCAAGGGGGAGATGTTTGTGCAATGCACACCTCTCACCGCGGGGGGGGGGGGCGGGGGCGGGGGGGAGCTGCTGCGGGACATTGCTCCTCGCCTGAAGCTGGAGGCGCCGGGGATCGATGGCGGCCCTCCTCCCCCTTCTCTTCTTCCCGGAATTGTGCTTCTTCTGCGCACAGCCCCCCGGCCACAGCGACAACGAGAAGCCACTGAAGCTCCGAGGCTGCAGGAACGTGCCCCTGAAGAGTGCCCCAAACACGGCGCCCTACACGTGGCTGTGTCAAGGCGCCCTACACGTGGCTGTGTCAAGGCGCCCTACACGTGGCTGTGTCAAGGCGCTCTACACGTGGCTGTGTCAAGGCGCCCTACACGTGGCTGTGTCAAGGCGCCCTACACGTGGCTTTGTCAAGGCGCCCTACACGTGCTGTGTCAAGGCGCCCTACACGTGGCTGTGTCAAGGCGCCCTACACGTGGCTGTGTCAAGGCGCCCTACACGTGGCTGTGTCAAGGCGCCCTACACGTGGCTGTGTCAAGGCGCCCTACACGTGGCTGTGTCAAGGCGACCTACACGTGGCTGTGTCAAGGCGCCCTACACGTACTGTGTCAAGGCGCCCTACACGTGGCTGTGTCAAGGCGCCCTACACGTGGCTGTGTCAAAGCGCCCTACACGTGGCTGTGTCAAGGCGCCCTACACGTGGCTGTGTCAAGGCGCCCTACACGTGCTGTGTCAAGGCGCCCTAAACGTGGCTGTGTCAAGGCGCTCTACACGTGGCTGTGTCAAGGCGCCCTACACGTGGCTGTGTCAAGGCGCCCTACACGTGGCTGTGTCAAGGCGCCCTACACGTGCTGTGTCAAGGCGCCCTACACGTGGCTGTGTCAAGGCGCCCTACACGTGGCTGTGTCAAGGCGCCCTACACGTGGCTGTGTCAAGGCGCCCTACACGTGGCTGTGTCAAGGCGCCCTACACGTGGCTGTGTCAAGGCGACCTACACGTGGCTGTGTCAAGGCGCCCTACACGTACTGTGTCAAGGCGCCCTACACGTGGCTGTGTCAAGGCGCCCTACACGTGGCTGTGTCAAAGCGCCCTACACGTGGCTGTGTCAAGGCGCCCTACACGTGGCTGTGTCAAGGCGCCCTACACGTGCTGTGTCAAGGCGCCCTAAACGTGGCTGTGTCAAGGCGCCCTACACGTGGCTGTGTCAAGGCGCCCTACACGTGGCTGTGTCAAGGCGCTCTACACGTGGCTGTGTCAAGGCGCCCTACACGTGGCTGTGTCAAGGCGCCCTACACGTGGCTGTGTCAAGGCGCCCTACACGTGGCTGTGTCAAGGCGCCCTACACGTGCTGTGTCAAGGCGCTCTACACGTGGCTGTGTCAAGGCGCCCTACACGTGGCTGTGTCAAGGCGCCCTACACGTGGCTGTGTCAAGGCGCCCTACACGTGGCTGTGTCAAGGCGCCCTACACGTGCTGTGTCAAGGCGCCCTACACGTGGCTGTGTCAAGGCGCCCTACACGTGGCTGTGTCAAGGCGCCCTACACGTGACTGTGTCAAGGCGCCCTACACGTGGCTGTGTCAAGGCGCCCTACACGTGCTGTGTCAAGGCGCCCTACACGTGGCTGTGTCAAGGCGCCCTACACGTGGCTGAGTCAAGGCGCCCTACACGTGGCTGTGTCAAGGCGCCCTACACGTGGCTGTGTCAAGGCGCCCTACACGTGGCTGTGTCAAGGCGCCCTACACGTGCTGTGTCAAGGCGCCCTACACGTGGCTGTGTCAAGGCGCCCTACACGTGGCTGTGTCAAGGCGACCTACACGTGGCTGTGTCAAGGCGCCCTACACGTGGCTGTGTCAAGGCGCCCTACACGTGGCTGTGTCAAGGCGCCCTACACGTGCTGTGTCAAGGCGCCCTACACGTGGCTGTGTCAAGGTGCCCTACACGTGGCTGAGTCATAGCGCCCTACACGTGGCTGTGTCAAGGCGCCCTACACGTGGCTGTGTCAAGGCACCCTACACGTGGCTGTGTCAAGGCGCCCTACACGTGGCTGTGTCAAGGCGCCCTACACGTGGCTGTGTCAAGGCGCTCTACACGTGGCTGTGTCAAGGCGCCCTACACGTGGCTGTGTCAAGGCGCCCTACACGTGGCTGTGTCAAGGCGCCCTACACGTGGTTGTGTCAAGGCGCCCTACACGTGGCTGTGTCAAGGCGCCCTACACGTGGCTGTGTCAAGGCGCCCTACACGTGGCTGTGTCAAGGCGCCCTACACGTGGCTGTGTCAAGGCGCCCTACACGTGGCTGTGTCAAGGCGCTCTACACGTGGCTGTGTCAAGGCGCCCTACACGTGGCTGTGTCAAGGCGCTCTACACCCAGGACCTGGCCGACCTACCGGACACTAAACGGAGAGACCATTTCTCTCCCATTGTTGTGCCCCCCCCCCCCCCCCCCCCCAGTGAAAACAAATGTACAAGTCTCCCCCGTAGCCAAACGCAACTGGGTACCCGATACCTGTACCCTACCCGATACCCGGCTACCCGTACCCGGCCCGGTACGGGTAGCCGTTTGCGACCCTGGTGCGGCCGGGTACGGGTACGGGTAGGCCGTGAGTCACTAGAGTCACCGTTTGTCACTCATTTCGGGTAGGGTACGGGTAGGGAACGGGTGTACCCGTACCCGGCCGGGTACGGGTACGGGTAGCCGTTTGCGACCTCTGCCGTGCACCACCCACACGCCGGTGACGCGTGTGTCTCGTTCGAGCGCTCGGTCATCGGCGCGGCGAGCTCGAATACCTCCACCATGGGACGTCTCGTTGTGTTGTGCTGCTGCTGCTGCTGCTGGCGGCAATAACAGGGGCTTGACAGTCAAACGTCTCTCTCCACCTGTCTCTCTCGACCACTCTACCTGTCTCTCTCCACCTGTCTCTCTCTACCTGTCTCTCTCCACCTCTCTCTCTCGACCACTCTACCTGTCTCTCTCTACCTGTCTCTCTCTACCTGTCTCTCTCTACCTGTCTCTCTCCACCTGTCTCTCTCCACCTCTCTCTCTAACCCCCACAGGCACCACGTGGATGCAAGAGATTGCGAGCCTGCTCCTGAGCGACGGGGACTTGGAGGTGGCGGCGACGTCGTGCACCTGGCAGAGGGCCCCCTACCTGGAGGGCGCCTTCAGGCAGCAGCAGCTCGAACTGCAGCCCTCGCCCCGGCTCATGACCACGCACCTGCAGCTCCACCTGGCACCACAGCAGCTCACAGAGGGCGGCAAGGGCAAGGTGAGGCCGGGACTCGTGGTGGCCGCGTCTCTGTCTGTCGCTCTGTGTCTCTGTCTCTCTCTCTGTCTCTCTCTCTCCCTGTCTCTCTGTGTCTCTCTCCCTGTCTCTCTCTCTGTCTCTCTGTCTCTCTGTGTCTCTCTCCCTCTCTCTCTCTCTGTCTCTCTCTCTGTCTCCCTGTCTCTCTCTCTTTCTCCCTGTCTCTCTGTGTCTCTCTCTATCTGTCTCTCTGTGTGTCTCTCTCTCTGTCTCTCTCTCTCTGTCTGTCTCTCTCCGTCTCTCGCTCTGTCTCTCTCTCACAGTGGGGCTCACAGTGGCCCTATCTTGATGAGAATGATAATTTATAGAACACTCGCGGTAAGTACCCGGCGTTGCCCGGACGATAAAGACCGACACACACATCGACTTACACACACTTTCTATGTACATGAGTTTAGTGTAAGAAGCAAGGAACAGAAATATAATGTGTCCGCACACAAACATTATGATCGAAATCTGAGCAAGGTGATTATAGCAAAAATAGGTTTTTATGAAGGTGATTTGACACCAAAAAAAGGAATGAATGCAGAGCAAGTTAATAATCAAATACTAGTTGCGAGCACACAAAGGAAAATACGTGAATATTTTGAAGGTGATTATAAAACCACCAGGTTTCTGTGTACAAGAGTTAAGCGAAAGAAGCATGCAATACATGAATTAGTTGTGTGCCCACAAACATTATGAACGTACATTGATTGTGTGTTTCTGTAAAGTGACGCGGACAGAAACATCATGAAAAGTGTAAAAAATATCCCACAATACCAGACAACAAAAATGGCCGCCATTCGGCACTAAGTGGCGGTGACGTCACGACGACGCTTGTGGCAGGCCATGGGCACCCCGAGGCCGAACGCCCGCTGGCAGGAGGTGACGGGGCAGAGGCAGATGCCACGGGTCGACTGGCTGATGCACGACCTGTGGCACAGTGAAGGGATAGCCGCAGCCTTACGTGTCTATCTATTGAATGTGAAACGCGTGAAACAAAATGTCCCCCGTGAGCTCGACCGAACGCGCACCACTTGGCAGGCCCCCCCCCCCCACCTCGAATTGGCGTGAGTTGGTAGGTCGATGTCGCGCAATACATAAATTAAACTAAACCCCACAAAATCGCTAATTCAACTAATTTAAAGGTGACGGAAGTGAAAAAAAATAGCCTGTGCCAAGCACGGGGCTTAAGGCGTGCTACATGGCGAATTCTTTTTTTACGTTGACCCCCCCTCCCCCCCGTTTGAGAGCCAAATCCCTCGCTAGCGCGCATATGCAGAGACTTCTTATATATAAGAAGATAATGATGATTCCACTGTTGCTGATGATGATTATGCTGCTGCTGATTCTGCTGATGATGATTATGCTGCTGGTGCTGCTGATGACGATCATGATTCTGCTGCCCCTGGATGTGATGATGCTCGTAATGCTGCTGATGGTGATTCTGCTACTGATGATTCTGACGATAATTCTGCTGATGATGACGGCGACGACGACGATCGTGACCACGATGCTCCGATGTGTGCACCCGCCAGGTCATTTACGTGGCGAGGAATCCCAAGGACAGATTGGCAGAGGTGGGACAAAGTCATTGTTATGCAAGTCCAAGTCGAGTCGCAAGTCATCAAATTCATGACTCGAGTCTGACTCGAGTCCAAGTCACATGACTCGAGTCCACACCTCTGCAGATTGGTGTCCTATTACGAATTCTCCAAGATCTCCTGCAACATGCCGGACCTCGGCGATTTCAAAACGTTCATTGAAAAATACCTCCAGGGTCAAAGTTCGTCTCCCATCACCAACAGCAGCTCAGCATTATCACCACCACCACCCACTACAAGTATCGTGAGCACTCAACCCCAAACGGAACAGGGATAGAGAAATCACACAATCTCCACTCACTCTCGCTGTAGAACAGGGGGAGATCATACAAACTCCACTCACTCTGTAGGACAGGGGGAGATCATACAAACTCCACTCTGTAGGACAGGGGGAGATCATACAAACTCCACTTACTTTGTAGAATAAGGGGAGATTATACTAACTCCACTCACTCTGTAGAACAGGGGGAGATCATACAAACTCCACTCACTCTGTAGGACAGGGGGAGATCATACAAACTCCACTTACTTTGTAGAATAAGGGGAGATTATACAAACTCCACTCACTCTGTAGAACAGGGGGAGATCATACAAACTCCACTCACTCTGTAGGACAGGGGTAGATCATACAAACTCCACTCACTCACTCAACCACACTAACTCACACTTACCTACATGATGTAGGGGCGAGTGCTGTTAGCTAGTAGCAGCGCCTATGAAGGCCGTCACTGTGTCATGCGAGGGGGTGGATTGCCAGCACCACGCCCGGCCGCCTTTGTCTCCCCATTGGCGATGTTTACACACTGCACCAGATAATGGAGGTGATAGTGGTGATGATGAAAGTGGTAGTGGTGGTGATTATGATATTGGTGCTGATGATGATATTGGTGGTGATGATAGTTGGATGATGATGGTCGTGGTGGTGATGATAGTGATAGTGGTGATGATGATAGTGGTGGTGGTGGTGATGATGGTGGCGATGATGATAGTGGTGGTGATGATGATAGTGGTGGTGATGATGATGATGGTCGTGGTGGTGATGATAGTGGTAGTGGTGGTGATGACGGTGGCAGTGATGATAGTGGTGGTGATGATGATAGTGGTGGTGATGATGATCGTCGTGGTCGTGATGATAGTGGTAGTGGTGGTGATGATGGTGGTGGTGATGATGGTGGTAGTGATGATAGTGGTGGTGATGATGATCGTCGTGGTCGTGATGATGGTGGTAGTGGTGGTGATGATGTTGCCCCTACAGCATGTTCGAGGCTACACGGGGGATCTTTATATTTTGTGTCTCTTTGTTGTTGTCCTTCCGCTATGGCAGCGACAGTCAACGCTGGGACGTGGTTCAAGCACGTGAGTGAATGGTACGAGATGAGACACAAGGCCAACTTTCTCTTCGTGACTTTCGAAGAGATGATCAAGGTAATCAGCAGCAGCATCGGCACCATCATCAGCACCATCATCATCAGCGGCATCACCATTAGCAGCAGCATCATCATCAGTATCAGCATCATCATCAGCAGCAGCATCATCAGCAGCAGCATCATCATCAGCAGCATTATCATCACCAGCAGTATGAGAGTCGTGACGCTTCACGCATTGCTGTTGTTTCACAAAGAGCCCTTATTGTGTACACAGCGCTACTGGGGCTCACGAGGCTTGATCTGCGTCTTCTCTACTCTTTGGTTCTTTCGGTAAAGTCACGTGGGTGTAATAAAGGTCGTTGAGGCGACTTCTGGAATCCGTCTTTTATTCAACTTGTATTACAGCTTTCCTTCACGCTGCTGACAGGCAGCGTGAGAGGGACAGATAGAGAGAGAGACACACTGCCACGTGGCAACCCGGAGCCCCGCTCCCACGTGGCCCCCTTCCTCTGTTCGTCCCCGTTCTGACCACGTGTCGTTCGTCTCCACCCCTATTTAATACCCGGGTCACGTGGTACGTTTCCACCAATCCTGGTTAGCCTCCATGGAATATTCCAGCTTCCCTCGTAGGCTCCCGGGACCACGCCCCTGACTCGTCTCCCCATTGGCTGTGGCCAAAGCCAGCAGAACCAATCCTTACAGCTGTCACCTTGCCATTACGTCAGGGCCACGCCCCTAGGCTTCCCCCCATTGGCTATAGACCAGGACCGGCAGAGCCAATCATCATGACGAGTTGTGATACGTCAGAGAGCCGGACATATCCTCACATTACATAGGTATAAAATAAAATGAATCACGATGTTTCGGGCAAAACACAAGCGCCCGTCATCAGGCGGGAAAGCGTGGCCTGCTGCCGAGGCAGCAGACTGTTGTGAAAGGTTCGAAATGTGTGTAGCCCAAGGGTCATCAAGAAGTGAGCGGGGCTAGTGATGTTAATGTGAGGAATTAGCATGCAACTGTAGAGAAGGAGGGTGAGCATGAGAGATCTAAGAGAGATGCATAGAGAGAGAGACAGAGAGTCGTAAATAACAGCTGATATAGGCAGGTAGGATAGAAACATCACAGTCAGTTGAGACTTTACCTGGTGAATAACGTCCTTCCAATGATTGCTCAGTTTGTACCCATCCTCTCGGTTGAAGTTGTGTCTGTGTTCATATATCTGGATGGCTTCATGAACAAATCTCTGAAGGTAGCCGGTAGGTTTGCAGTTTCGTGCGAGCCCACAGCGTTAAGACAATGATCGGCAACGGCCGAGGTATTGGTCCTACCGTGTTTCAGATCTGCCTTGTGTTCACGGACGCGGTCCGAGACATATTGCTTGGTTTCCCCAATGTAACTGCTGCTGCACACACAACTCAGGGTATTGCATGTCAGGAATCACATCCTTTACAGATGGAATTAAATCACAGATTCTGTGTACTGTGTTGAAACGAACCTTGGTCTTGTGTTTGTTTAAGATTTTGGAAATCTTTTCGTCTTCTCCCCAAGCGTCCCTCGTCTCTCCCCTCCATTTGTGTCCCTCGAGAATCCTTTCTCGCCTTCTACGTTTGACTTTCTGAACCGATCAGTTCAATTGTGTGGCCGGTGATGAATCCTCTTTGAGAACCTCCCTGCACCAATCAGAGGCCTCGAACGCACCGCGTCAGGCGGGTGGTCTGTCGTCTTCTCGGTCTTGGAAGGGAGCCACCTCGGCTGACGTCAGAAAAGGGCATGGCGCAGCGTCATCGACCACGTGAAGCCACAAACACAATGGGTGACGTCACAGTGCCATCGACCACGTGAAGCCACAAACACAATGGGTGACGTCACAGTGCCATCGACCACGTGAAGACACAAACACAAGGGGTGACGTCACAGTGCCATCGACCACGTGAAGACACAAACACAATGGGTGACGTCACAGTGCCATCGACCACGTGAAGCCACAAACACAATGGGTGACGTCACAGCGCCATCGACCACGTGAAGCCACAAACACAATGGGTGACGTCACAGTGCCATCGACCACGTGAAGCCACAAACACAATGGGTGACGTCACAGTGCCATCGACCACGTGAAGCCACAAACACAATGGGTGACGTCACAAGGGCCTCGTGTTCCCGCGACCCACGTGAGCCCCTGTGGCGAGGCCCAACAATCACGTGCTCGCGTGTGTCCAGTTATGGCGGTAATGATGTTGAATGTGGTGATGATGGAGGTGGTGATGGAGGTGGTGATGATGATGGTGGTGGTGGAGGTGGTGGTGGTGATGATGATTGTGGTGGTGATGATGATGGTGGTGGTGGAGGTGGTGGTGGAGGTGGTGATGATGGTGGTGGTGATGATGGAGGTGGTGGAGGTGGTGGTGGAGGTGGTGATGATGGTGGTGGTGATGATGATGATGGTGGTGGTGGAGGTGGTGGTGGTGATGATGATTGTGGTGGTGATGATGATGGTGGTGGTGGAGGTGGTGGTGGAGGTGGTGATGATGATGGTGGTGGTGATGATGATGGAGGTGGTGGAGGTGGTGATGGAGGTGGTGATGATGATGGTGGTGGTGATGATGATGGTGGTGGAGGTGGTGGTGGTGATGATGATTGTGGTGGTGATGATGATGGTGGTGGTGGAGGTGGTGGTGGAGGCGGTGATGATGGTGGTGGTGATGATGATGGAGGTGGTGGAGGTGGTGGTGGAGGCGGTGATGATGGTGGTGGTGATGATGATGGAGGTGGTGGAGGTGGTGGTGGAGGCGGTGATGATGGTGGTGGTGATGATGATGGAGGTGGTGGAGGTGGTGGTGGAGGCGGTGATGATGGTGGTGGTGATGATGATGGAGGTGGTGGAGGTGGTGGTGGAGGTGGTGATGATGGAAGTGATGGGAGGCGCAGGAGAGATATCAATGGTCATGGAGATGAATGCCGATGTAGTCGTGGAACACTTGACCCCTCGACCTCCTCGACCCCCTGACCCCCTGACCCCCTGACCCCTCGGGTCTCTGCTGCAGGACCTGCGAGGCAGCGTGCTGCGCGTGTCGCGCTTCCTCGACCGGCCGCAGGACGACTCCACGATCGACTCCATCGTCCACCACTGCTCCTTCGCCTCCATGAGGGTCAACAAGATGACCAACTACGAGGCGATGCCCGCGGGATTGGTGGACTTGAGCAAAGGGCCCTTCATGAGGAAAGGTGGTGGTGGTGACGGTGGTGATGATGCAGCTCGTAGTCTGAGTAGTCTACGGGTCTCTGTGTGAGTTTTTGGGTTTCTGTGTGTTTATTTCTATATGTGTCTGTGTATGTGTCTGTGTGTGTGTCTGTGTGTGTGTCTGTGTGTAAGTGTGTCTCTGTGTATGTGTGTGTGTGTATGTGTGTGTGTATGTGTGTGTATGTGTGTGTATGTGTGTCCCATGTCGCATGGGACCATTATACACACAAAGTGGGGATGACCCTGCTGAGGCTGCAACAGATGGCACCTCAGGCAGCTCTGTGAGTGGCTGGCTGAGGTGCCATCTGTTGAGGAAGTACTGAAGGCGAACGAGAGTCAGAGACCAGGAAAGGCACCGGGCAGAGATGATCTCCCAAGCAAAATTCTGAGGGAGGGTGCCGTTTGTGCGCAGACTGCCCTATATGACATCATAACAACAGTCTGGACCACTGGACGGGTTCCGCAGGATTGGAAGGATGCCCTGGTGGTCCCCCTCTTTAAGAAGGGGGACCGCACAGACTGTAACAACTACAGGGGCATCTCACTCCTCAGTGTGCCGGGAAAGGTCCTGGCAAGGATTATTCAACATCGCCTTGCCAGGCACGCTGAGGAGAGGCTTGCGGAGCCCCAAAGCGGTTTCAGGAAAGGGCAGTCCTGCACAGATGCCGTATTTTCTGTCCGTCTGCTACAGCAGAAGTGTAGGGAATTCCAACAAGACCTATATCTCTGCTTTATTGACCTGGTCAAGGCCTATAATACCATCAGTAGGCCTGGGCTCTGGGTTGTTCTTCATGCTTTCAGAGACCCTGACCCTCTGTTCACGATCATTAAGGACCTTTATGATGGTGAGCGGGCCCAGGTAAAACTACGTGGCTGGGAGTCAGAGCCATTCCCTGTACACCTTGGGGTGCGACAGGGATGTCCTCTGGCTCCCAAATTATTTAACATCTATTTTTACCAGGTAGTTCGTGAAGCTTTCAATAGCTGTACCGGGGGAATTTCCATTTGGTACAGATATAATGGGAGGCTGATTGATGCCCGGGTGCGGTCAAGGGATGGCTCGCTATTGGTCAACCACGTTATGTATGCCGATGATTTGGTAATTGCTGCTCATTCAGAGGAGGAGTTGGAGACGCTGCTGCTGAGACTAGACCGTGCCACTAAGAGGCGGGGCCTTACCATCAGCCCCACCAAAACTAAGCACCTGCCTGGGTATTTGGTACCATCGGGCACTCCACCCCAAAAACTCCCAATCGGTGATGGGGCAGTTGTGGAGAGAGTGGAGAGTTTCCCATACCTGGGCAGTGTGCTCATGGCCGGCCCCGGTTAAACAGCAGAGGTCTCACTCCGAATCAGTCGAGCGGCAATATCTTGCGTAACGCTGTGTGGAAGCTACCTGGTCTCTCGCTCCGCACGAAGCTCCAGGTCTTCTCGGCCATAGTCATTCCCTCCATTCTCTACGCTTGCGAAACGTGGACCCCTCTAATGGAGCATCTTCGCCGGTTAGAAACATTTAGGCTGTAGATTTGAAGCTTTCGTGACTGCAAGGATTCATACTGTTAGGTTTTTTCGGTAAAGTCACGTGACTTTACCGGAAAAAACCTAAGAGTATACATTTAGGCTGGCCTGCTTACGATCCATCCTGGGTTTAACCTGCAGGCTGGATTGTGTGAGGAGCTCACAAGGCCTTGAAAGATCTGGACAAAGTCCCATCGGTGAGCTCCTCCGGCAGGCAAGGCTGCATTGGCTGGGTCATGTAACCCGCATGCCCAGCCACCGCATGCCTAAACAGCTTTTGTTCGACCGAATCGAGGGGGCTAAACGGGCGCGGCACAGGCTAGAGAAGAGATGGAGTGATGTGGTACAGGAGGACGTGGAGCTGAGTGGACTTGCCGATGACTGGTACCAGCGGTGTCAAGATCGGCCTCAGTGGAGGAGGCTCGTGAAGGACGCTACTGGGCAGTTGGAGGCAGTCGCCCTCCAACAACAACGGAGGGCGGAGGAGCGACGCTCACAACAACGAGCGGAGCGCCGGGTGGCTAAAGCACAGCAAGTTGGCACAGTAGGGGGCACAGGTGGTGCATCATCCAGTCATATCAGTCAGTCGACCCATAGCACCTGGGTCTGCCCAGTGACCTCCTGCCAGCGGGCATTCCACACTTCACGTGGTCTCAAGGTGCACATGGCCTGGCACAAGCGTCGTGGTGAAGTCACCGCCACTTAGTGGCGAATGGCGGTTGTTGTTGTTGTGTATGTGTGTGTATCTGTGTGTGTCTATGTGTGTTGTTGTGTATGTGTGTGTATCTGTGTGTGTCTATGTGTTGTTGTTGTGTATGTGTGTGTATCTGTGTGTGTCTATGTGTTGTTGTTGTGTATGTGTGTGTATCTGTGTGTGTCTATGTGTGTTGTTGTGTATGTGTGTGTATCTGTGTGTGTCTATGTGTTGTTGTTGTGTATGTGTGTGTATCTGTGTGTGTCTATGTGTGTTGTTGTTGTGTATGTGTGTGTATCTGTGTGTGTCTATGTGTGTTGTGTATGTGTGTGTATCTGTGTGTGTCTATGTGTGTTGTTGTGTATGTGTGTGTATCTGTGTGTGTCTATGTGTTGTTGTTGTGTATGTGTGTGTATCTGTGTGTGTCTATGTGTGTTGTGTATGTGTGTGTATCTGTGTGTGTCTATGTGTGTTGTGTATGTGTGTGTATCTGTGTGTGTCTATGTGTTGTTGTGTATGTGTGTGTATCTGTGTGTGTCTATGTGTGTTGTGTATGTGTGTGTATCTGTGTGTGTCTATGTGTTGTTGTTGTGTATGTGTGTGTATCTGTGTGTGTCTATGTGTGTTGTGTATGTGTGTGTATCTGTGTGTGTCTATGTGTGTTGTTGTGTATGTGTGTGTATCTGTGTGTGTCTATGTGTTGTTGTTGTGTATGTGTGTGTATCTGTGTGTGTCTATGTGTGTTGTGTATGTGTGTGTATCTGTGTGTGTCTGTGTGTGTTGTTGTGTATGTGTGTGTATCTGTGTGTCTATGTGTGTTGTTGTGTATGTGTGTGTATCTGTGTGTGTCTATGTGTTGTTGTTGTGTATGTGTGTGTATCTGTGTGTGTCTATGTGTTGTTGTTGTGTATGTGTGTGTATCTGTGTGTGTCTATGTGTTGTTGTTGTGTATGTGTGTGTATCTGTGTGTGTCTATGTGTTGTTGTGCATGTGTGTGTGTATCTGTGTGTGTCTATGTGTGTTGTTGTGTATGTGTGTGTATCTGTGTGTGTCTATGTGTGTTGTTGTGTATGTGTGTGTATCTGTGTGTGTCTATGTGTTGTTGTTGTGTATGTGTGTGTATCTGTGTGTGTCTATGTGTGTTGTTGTGTATGTGTGTGTATCTGTGTGTGTCTATGTGTTGTTGTTGTGTATGTGTGTGTATCTGTGTGTGTCTATGTGTGTTGTTGTGTATGTGTGTGTATCTGTGTGTGTCTATGTGTTGTTGTTGTGTATGTGTGTGTATCTGTGTGTGTCTATGTGTTGTTGTTGTGTATGTGTGTGTATCTGTGTGTGTCTATGTGTGTTGTTGTGTATGTGTGTGTATCTGTGTGTGTCTATGTGTGTTGTTGTGTATGTGTGTGTATCTGTGTGTGTCTATGTGTGTTCATAATCAACGTTTTTGGGTTTAGATCGCGTTATTTATAAATGTGTCGTAACCCTCCACCACCCGACACGGCCAATCAGTAAAAATGTGTCACGTTGACAAAAGACAAATAGTTCACTGCTTTAGCCCACCGGTGTGTTGTGTCGGGTGGTGGAGGGTTACGACACATTTATAAATAACGCGATCTAAACCCAAAAACGTTGATTATGAATAACATTGGTCGCGAAAGCCTACGTGTTAAACTCTATGTGTGTTGTTGTTGTGTATGTGTGTGTATCTGTGTGTGTCTATGTGTGTTGTTGTGTATGTGTGTGTATGTCTGTGTGTGTTGTTGTGTATGTGTGTGTGTCTATGTGTGTTGTTGTGTGTGTTGTTGTGTATGTGTGTGTGTCTATGTGTGTTGTTGTGTATGTGTGTTGTTGTTGTGTGTGTTGAACCTCCTTCGCACCACCGTACGTAGCCAGCCGCGTTCATCGGAGGTGCGGAGAGTGAAGGTCACGAGGTGATGGGTCGTGACCCTCACCCCAAAAAGCACCCCCCCTCACCACCTTCCCCCTCCCCCACCCCCCACCGTGCCCCTCCCCCACCAGGCACCGTGGGAGACTGGAAGAATTACTTGACTGTGGAGCAGAGCGAGAGGTTTGACGAGCTGTACGCGGAGAAGATGAGAGGCTGCGGCCTCACCTTCCCCGATGACCTCAGCCAACTCTAGCAGACGGCCCACAGACGCCGGGAGCCTGGGTTCGAGCCCTGGGTCTGGGTGTCTCTCTCTCTCTCATGATGGCCGTGTGAGGGATGGACATGAGAGTTCTGTTAGCCTTCCAATCAGTGGCACTGCAGCCACAAACCTCGTAGCGGTGATTGGACGAGAGGGATGGGTGTCGGGAATTGGTGCCTCGATGTCTACAATAACAACACCACGTGAGGCTGGGGGCTGGGGGCGAGGCGGGGGATGGTCTAATTGATGAAGGGAAATTGGTTCGGGGATCAAGGCAAAGAGCGTGGGGAGTAACGGGGGTTGGTTGGAGCCTGGGACAAGAGACGGACAGAGGAAGAGATGGAGCAGTGAACAAGAGAGTATAGTATACGGTAGCAGTGGACAAGAGAGCTAAGTGTTCGGTAGCAGTGGACAAGAGAGTATAGTATACGGTAGCAGTGGACAAGAGAGCTAAGTGTTCGGTAGCAGTGGACAAGAGAGTATAGTATACGGTAGCAGTGGACAAGAGAGTATAGTATACGGTAGCAGTGGACAAGACAAGCTAGTGTTCGGTAGCAGTGGACAAGAGAGTATAGTATACGGTAGCAGTGGACAGAGAGAGCTAGTGTTCGGTAGCAGTGGACAAGAGGGTATAGTATACGGTAGCAGTGGACAAGAGAGTATAGTATACGGAGCAGTGGACAAGAGAGTATAGTATACGGAGCAGTGGACAAGAGAGTATAGTATACGGTAGCAGTGGACAAGAGAGTATAGTATACGGTAGCAGTGGACAGAGAGAGCTAGTGTTCGGTAGCAGTGGACAAGAGAGTATAGTATACGGTAGCAGTGGACAGAGAGAGCTAGTGTTCGGTAGCAGTGGACAAGAGAGTATAGTATACGGTAGCAGTGGACAGAGAGAGCTAGTGTTCGGTAGCAGTGGACAAGAGAGTATAGTATACGGTAGCAGTGGACAGAGAGAGCTAGTGTTCGGTAGCAGTGGACAAGAGGGTATAGTATACGGTAGCAGTGGACAAGAGAGTATAGTATACGGTAGCAGTGGACAAGAGAGTATAGTATACGGTAGCAGTGGACAGAGAGAGCTAGTGTTCGGTAGCAGTGGACAGAGAGTATAGTATATGGTAGCAGTGGACAAGAGAGAGCTAGTGTTCGGTAGCAGTGGATAAAGAGAATACAGATAGAGTAGCAGTGGACGGAGCGAGTACAGTATCGGGTAGCAGCGGAGTAACGGACCTTGGTTGAGAAGCTACGACGGAGTGAGACGGCAGAGAGAACAAAGAGCGACCGAGCTGGAGAGAGCGAGCGAAGCCAGCGGAGCGAGCGAACGGAGGGACATGGAGTGATGTTGATGGGGAGTTGTGCGTGGGAGCGAATGGAGGGACATGGAGTGATGTTGATGGGGAGTTGTGCGTTGAAGAAAATGGAGGGACATGGAGTGATGTTGACGGAGGAGATGTGAACTACACGCGCTAATAAAGAACCGAAAAAGACAAAGAAGCTGTCGCGTCAGTACGAGTCCTAAACAGATACCATTCGAGGATGTGATTTCTCAGATTTATGTAGCCCTCAGAGGCATAGGACACATCCATGCGGATGTAGCAAGAGCTGAAATAGCCACGATTCTCAAGAATGCTAAGAAACCCACGAGTAACATCAGCAAAAACGAACGCTCTGAACTCGCGAATATAAAAAAGAGAGATGATATAGTCATCCTCTCGGCCGACAAGGGCAATGCTACGGTTATCATGGATAAAGACTCATACAACAACAAAATCCAGGACCTACTCAATGATGGGAGTTACTCCAAAATTAAAAGTGATCCCACTAACAGCCTAACGACAAGTCCAACAAGATCATCACGAGTTCGACTTCCCTAATCGAACCAAGCAAACGTCGCTCCCTAACA
Organism: Lampetra planeri; assembly: GCF_965212315.1. Classification (NCBI taxonomy): domain Eukaryota; kingdom Metazoa; phylum Chordata; class Hyperoartia; order Petromyzontiformes; family Petromyzontidae; genus Lampetra; species Lampetra planeri. Next base: position 78,983 of record NW_027614276.1, on the reverse strand, counting down.
CCTTCGGCTGCAAAACCTCCCAGACTCTATGGTTTTCCCAAGATCCATAAAGAAGGCACCACGCTACGGCCCATCGTGTCCACGATCAACTCTCCTACCTACAAACTATCCCGGTTTCCATCAGATACTCTGCTCCCCTTCACTGGCAAGACCACTTCAGCAGTACTCAACTCAACTCAATTGGTCTCTATGGTCAAGGACACGGTACTGTCTCCTGACGATATCCTCGTCAGCTTTGATGTAGTATCTCTGTTTACCAAGGTCCCAGTACCTGACACCCTAACAATAATTGAAGACTTGGTCCAACATGGATTGAACTCGGATGTACCTGCGCTGGTTAGGCATTGCCTCACCAACACCTATTTTACCTGGAATGGCACCTTCTACAAACAGAATGAGGGTACCCCTATGGGCTCCCCCTTGTCACCAGTGATAGCCAACATGTTCATGGAAAAGTTTGAATCAGACGCCATCCACACATCCACCCTGCGTCCTTCCCTGTGTAAGAGGTATGTGGATGACACTTTCGTCATTTGGCCACATGGCCTGCCAGCATTGAACCATTTCCTGGACCACATCAATTCCAGACACGCATCCATTAGATTCACCATGGAAGTGGAGAAAGATGGCAAACTACCATTCTTGGATGTTCTGTTTGAGAGGAGACCTGATGGATCCTTGGGACATACTGTCTACAGGAAAGCCACCCACACAGATTCCTACTTGAAACCGGATTCCCACCACCACCCGACTCAAATAATTATCTCATCAAAACGCTATACCACAGAGCTCATGGCATCTCTGACCAACACCACCTGACCAGTGAATTGAAACATGTCCATCTGGCCCTCAAGATGAACGGACACTTTGACCGTACTATACGCCAAGCTGTTTCTCCCACCATACAGAAACAACCACCTGCAACTCTGATCAAAACCATCACGTTGCCATACATAGCAGGCGTGACCAAAAATATCTCCAAAATTCTAAACAAACATAAGATCCAGGTCCGATTCAGCACAGTACATAAAATCCGTGATCTAAAAAAACATAACTCTGATAATATATGCACCGTCCTTATCAGAGTTATGTTTTTGTTTGCATTATGACTGCAGGTATTGTGGTTTATGCAAACATGACTCCTCGTAAAAAAGGTGTCAGTTTTGTTGCCAGATAGAAGGGTAAAAAAACTATTATCATTTTTTTTACTGGCAAATGAGGTTCCAATGGTGATTATAATTGTAGTTCAGGGTTACCCAAAGTTCAGGACACTGAGTCACGAAAGCATTATTAGGGTTATTATTGCACTCCACCTGCTACGTGTTAAACCGATTTCCCCACCACTCGTTGGGTCTGGCACTGCCGATAAGAGCCGTGAAGTGAAAGCCTCGACCCACAGTTCGCGTGCCTGGGCGGTCGTGACCCCGTGGCGACTTTGATTAAGATCCACCACAAAGGGAGCGGCCCGAGACGTCGAACAAAGAGGAGGTGGTCACCGCTTCATCGTCGTCGTCGTCGTCATCATCGTCATCATCATCATTGTCATCATCACCATCATCGTCATCGTTATCATCGTCATCACCATCATCATCGTCGTCATCATCATCGTCATCATCATCATCGTCGTCATCATCACTATCATCATCATCATCCTCGTCATCATCATCATCTTCATCATCACCTTCATCATCATCGTCATCATCATCGTCATCATCATCTTCATCATCATCGTCATCATCATCGTCATCATCATCATCTTCATCATCATCGTCATCATCATCGTCATCATCATCGTCATCATCATCGTCATCACATCATCATCATCGTTATCATCGTTATCATCGTCATCGTCATCATCGTCATCATCATCTTCATCTTCATCATCACCTTCGTCATCATCATCGTCATCATCGTCATCATCGTCGTCATCGTCGTCGTCATCGTCGTCGTCATCGTCGTCGTCATCATCGTCGTCATCATCGTCGTCATCATCGTCGTCATCATCGTCGTCATCATCGTCGTCATCATCGTCGTCATCATCGTCGTCATCATCGTCGTCATCATCGTCGTCATCATCGTCGTCATCATCGTCGTCATCATCGTCGTCATCATCGTCGTCATCACCACCACTACCACCATCACCACCATCATCATTATCACCACTATCATCATCACCACCACTACCACCATCACCACCACTACCACCATCATCATTATCACCACCATCATCACCACTACCACCATCATCATCACCACTATCATCATCATCATTACCACTACCACCAACATCATCACCACCATCATTATCATCACCACTACCACCAACATCAACCACTACCACCAACATCAACAAAAGTGGAATAAAACATGTGTAATGAATACAATCTACATGTTTATTACACTGGAGTTTAACATGTAGTAGTAGTAGTAATAACAATACACTTGTTACACATCACAGGCGTAACGCGTCTAGCAAGGTGGCTGTTACCAACCAATGTTAGACTTTGAGTAATGAAACCATCCACCACGCTGGAACATCGCGGCCAAAAGTGGCATTGGTGCTGGTGGCTCGCTCACCCGGTGAGGAAGAGAGAGAGGGAGGTTTAGCAGCACCCACTGAGCCAGTCACTCAGCCACCCACTCACCCACCCACTCATCCACTCACTCAGCCACCCACTCAGCTACCCACTCACTCAGCCACCCACTCGCCCACTCACCCACACACTCACCCACCCACTCACTCAGCCACTCACTCACCCACTCACTCACCCACTCACCCACCCACTCACTCATCCACCCACTCAGCCACTCACTCAGCCACTCACTCAGCCACCCACTCGCCCACTCACCCACCCACCCACTCACCCACCCACTCACCCACCCACTCACTCAGCCACTCAGCCACTCACTCAGCCACTCACTCACTCAGCCACTCACTCACTCAGCCACTCACTCAGCCACTCACTCAGCCACCCACCCAGTGAGTCACTCACTCAGCCCCCCACTCGCCCACTCACCCACCCACTTACTCACTCGCCAACGCACTCAGCCACCCACTCACTTACTCAGCTACCTACTCACTCAGCTACTCACTCACTCGCCAACGCACTCAGCCACCCACTCACTCAACTACCCACTCACTCAGCCATCCACTCATCCACTCACTCATCGTCAGGTGGTGGAGGGTCTTGAAACACAAATATGGCAGTGTATCGCTTAAGAGTTGGCCTAAGATAAAACGTAACAATCGTACGATCTAATGAATAACCACCGCAGTTTGCCGCTAAGCGCCGTGACATCACCACGCCGCTTGTGCCAGGCTAGGTGCACACACAATACGCATCTGCGTGCATGAGAACAGGTCCAACCCCCCCCCCCACCCCCATTGAGAACGTCCCGCGGGACGGAAGAAAAAATATTTGTAAAAAAAAATTCCACGCAGAAGCCATGAGGAGGGATCACGTGGTGCGCCCACCCTCCCGGAGGTATTCGATACTTAGTGAAGGAGGGACGGGAACCGCAATGCTGTGGTGTCACGTGCTGTGATGTCACGCGATGTGACGTCACAGGAAGAGGCGTGGCACGCGCCCCACCGCGAGCAGGAGGCTTTCGCGACCAACGTGATCCCCGATCGAGGCTTTGCTGGGTCAAAGCAAACGATATTATGGATGTTATTTATTGGCACTCCAGGTTGTTGGTGTTGTCACTGGGTTAGAGGTTAGATCGCGTGAATATAACCGTGTCGTGAAACCCGGCACCACCGGACACAGCCAATCAGTGAGGTTTGTCACGTCAACAGAACGTGGCAATTCGTGACTACTTCAGCCTTCACCGCTTGCGTGTGGGAGCACAAACCCACGACGTCGACAGTTTGAGTCGGAGGTGTTGCTGGCGATTACAACAACCAGCATCATCAGGCGACAGCCAGAGTTGTGGCGAAACACACAGACACACACAGACACACACACAGACACAAAGACACACACGGACACACACAGACACACACAGACAAAGATCAAAGATCCCCCGTATAGCCTTAACAGACTGTAGGGGCAAGTGCTGTTAGCGAGCACCTATAAAGGCCGGCACGGCACACGAGGGGGTGGGTGGCCAGCACCACGCCCGGCCGCCTTTGTCTCCCTAGCGGCGATGTTTACACACCGCACCAGGTACTCATTTGAGGCTGAGTCGCCACACACAGACACACACAGACACACACAGACACACCCAGAGACACCCAGAGACACACAGACACACACAGACACACCCAGACACACACAGACACACCCAGAGACATCCAGACACACCCAGACACACACAGACACACCCAGACACACAGACACACCCAGACACACACATACACACACAGACACACACAGACACACCCAGACACACCCAGACACACCCAGACACACCCAGACACACACAATGCTCTAACCTCCGCCCCGAGTCTGCCTGTCGGGTTGTTGAAGACCTTTGTCGCGAGGTTCAGTGGCATTGCCGTGACTGCACCGGGACTCCCCGATGGGTGAGCCGCTGAGTGGATGGATGAACATCTCCATTTGTGCGGAACGGATCAAATAGAAACAAGGGACATTCTCAACAGTGATTGGAACGCAGAGAGCGCGCAGATTAAACGACTAACAACAGCACAAATGAAACTCCTCCAGCCTCGACTTAAACCCTTATTTTAATTAAGATGCCTCTAACTCCAAAGTGCTACGTGAAATGCCCGTAAATGTTTATATATGAACTCTATATGGCTACATTCTTACGGAAGGCCAGTCACATTGTTGCAATGCACTCAAATGAACGCGCACACAGCATTCGTTTCATTTCCAATGCAGCATCTGAATCAAGCCAGCGCGGTATGGGTGGTCTTTTTCTACTGCCACATCCGAGCCAAGCCAGCGCGGTATGGGTGGTGTTTTTCCACTGCCACATCCGAGCCAAGCCAGCGCGGTATGGGTGGTGTTTTTCCACTGCCACATTCGAGCCAAGCCAGCGCGGTATGGGTGGTGTTTTTCCACTGCCACATCCGAGCCAAGCCAGCGCAGTATGGGTGGTCTTTTTCCACTGCCACATCCGGCCACCCCCACCCCAGCGCCCCCCCCCCCTCCCCGTCCCAGCGCGACCAATCGGATCGCTCGACAAGGCATCGTCGGTATGCATCGGAGATCGGACGACCACCCGCGAGCCAATGGGATTGTCAGAAAAAAGAGAGGGATGGCCGGTCACGCGGCTGTCTCTAGACCAATCGGATCACGGGGAATAGGTGGCGGGAATTGTGGTGGGTCACACGGCTATCCCTGGGCCAATGGGGTCGTAGAAGAAGCCGTCGCCGCCGAAGGGCGGCTGGGCATGCGTGGGGGGGCCGCCGCCATCGTCGGTGTCGGTGAGGAACTTCATGATGGTGTCCAGGCTGCCGGGGTCGTCGTCCTGGCGACGTCCTGGTGCCGGTGGCGGCGATGACGACGGCGGTGGAGGCTTGGCCAGGACATCCCGGACCCGGCGAAGACTTTCCACAGCCAGCAGTGGCTCAATCTGCAGTGGAGCGGGAGGGAGGAGACGGACGCCGGTGAAGTGGATGGGTGGGTGGGTAAGTGGGTGGGTGGGTGAATGGGTGGGTGGGTGTCTAAGTGAGTGGGTGGGTAAGCTGGTGAGTCGGTGAATGGGTGGGTGAGCAGGTAAGTGTGCGTGTCTCTCTGTCTCTGTGTGTGTCTCCGTACCCGTGCAGTGATGAGCTGTTTGTGAGCTCCGCTGGCAGCGGGCATCTCCCCGAAGCAGAGCAGCACTGCCGTGGGGGGCGCCACGCAGCTGATGCCCTCCACGTAGCGACGCACATCTGTGGGCACACGTGGACAGCTAGTACTACAACTAGCAACTAGTACTATAACTAGTACTACAACTATACTAATTACCATAATTACTACTATGTGGGCACACGTGGGCATCCTTAGTACGACCAACTAGTACTACAACTAGCAACTAGTACTATAACTAGCACTATAACTAGTACGACCAACTAGTACTACAACTATAACTAGTACTACAACTAGTACTACAACTAGTACTACAACTAGTACTAGTACCGTAACTAGTACTACAACTAGCACTATAACTAGTGCTATAACTATACTACAACTAGCACTACAACTAGTACTAGTGGTCATGGAGGTAGTGGTGGCAGTGGTGTTAGTGATGGTAGTAGTTGTGATGGTGGTGGTGGTAGGCAGTGGTGGTATAGTGGTAGTGGTGGTAGTGGTGGAAGTAGTGGTAGGGGTGGTAGTGATGATGGTGGTGGTAGTAGGCAGTGGTGATGGTGGTGGTATAGTGGTAGTGGTGGTAGTGGTGTTAGTGATAGTGGTGATGGTGGTGGTGGTATAGTGGTAGTGGTGGTAGTGGTGGTAGTGGTAGTGGTGTTAGTGGTAGTGGTGATGGTAGTGGTGGTATAGTGGTAGTGGTGGTATAGTGGTAGTGGTGGTAGTGGTGGTAGTGGTAGTGGTGATGGTAGTGGTGGTATAGTGGTAGTGGTGGTATAGTGGTAGTGGTGGTATAGTGGTAGTGGTGGTAGTAGTGGTGATGGTTGTGGTGGTGGTGGTAGTGGTGATGGTGGTGGTAGTGGTAGTGGTGGTAGTAGTGGTAGTGGTGGTAGTAGTAGTGATGGTGGTGATGGTAGGCAGTGGTGATGGTGGTGGTGGTGGTGGTATAGTGGTAGTGGTCGTAGTGGTGGTAGTAGTAGTGGTGATGGTAGTGGTGGTATAGTGGTAGTGGTGGTATAGTGGTAGTGGTGGTGGTGGTAGTGGTGATAGTGGTAGTGGTGATGGTGGTGGTGGTAGCAGTGGTAGGTAGGGGTAGTGGTGGTGGGGGTGGTGGTAGTAGTGGTGACAGTGGTGATGGTGGTGGTAGTGGTGGTAGTAGTAGTGGTGGTGGTAGTGGTGATAGTGGTAGTGGTGGTAGGGGTGGTGGTAGTAGTGGTGACAGTGGTGCTGGTGGTGGTAGTGGTGGTAGTAGTAGTGGTGGTGGTAGTGGTGGTAGTAGTAGTGGTGGTGGTAGTGGTGGTAGTAGTAGTGGTGGTGGTAGTGGTGGTAGTAGTAGTGGTGGTGGTAGTAGTAGTGGTGGTGGTAGTGGTGGCGGTGGTGACGGTGGCGATGTGCACCGAGCAATCTGTCTCTCTCTCTCTGCCGGCGTCTCACCGCGAGCGAACTCCTCCAGGCTGAAGAGCAGCGTCACCTGCCCCCGCTGGAGCTTGCGCCCCGCCGCTAGTGCCGGCCCGGCGTCGGTGAACACCCGGGCCCGGCACAGCCTGCGCACGTACAGCCCCGCACCACCGCCCCCGACACCGACCCCATCGCCGCCCCCGACACCGACCCCGACACCGCCGTCGCCGCCCGCAGCGTCCACCGCATTTCTCCTCTCGTCGCTACGAAGGTGGCGCAGGTGGCGGAGGTGGTGGCGTCGTTTTGTGCCGCTGCGGCTGCGGCTGTTGCTGCGGTTGTTGTTGCTGTTGCGGTCGTTGCGATTGTTGTTGTTGTACTGCCGGCGAGTGAGGAAGCAGAGCTCCACTCCGCGCGCCACCGTGGGCAGGAACTCGGCCGCCGCTTGCCGGTGCCGAGCGTCCAGGAACGCCGCTGCGGACGGCAGTGCCACGGTGGTGGGACCGTCACCGCCGCCACCACCACAATCACCGCCGCCGCCAATGCCACCGCCACATTCACCGCCGCCACAATCGCCGCCGCCACAACCACCGCCGGCGTCACCGGCGCAGTCGTCGGACGACGACGGCAACAACAACAGCGGCAGCGGCGAAGGAGACGACGACGACTCGTCCTGGACGGGGCCCGCGGAGTCAGGAGCGGGCCCATCGGCCGTCGCGGGCGTCCAATGGGAGGGCGGCGGCGTCCTGTTGCCGGGCGTCGCCGGGCCCGCGACCCGCCGCGCGTAGCTGTGCGTGCGGGTGACCTCGAGCGCCGCGCTGCCATTGGCCGGCTCGCGGCCGCAGGCCGAGTGGCTGGTGATGAGGCAGCCGCTGCTATTGGTCACCGTGCAGCACAGCAGCTGGCGGCCCCGGTAGCTCACCGTGACGCGGAACGCAGAGGCTGGGGGGGGGGGTCACAGTGGTCGTGTGGGTGGGGGTCACAATGGTCGTGTGGGTGGTGTTCACAGTGGTCGTGTGGGTGGTGTTCACAGTGGTCGTGTGGGTGGTGTTCACAGTGGTCGTGTGGGTGGTGTTCACAATGGTCGTGTGGGTGGTGTTCACAGTGGTCGTGTGGGTGGTGTTCACAGTGGTCGTGTGGGTGGTGTCACAGTGGTCGTGTGGGTGGTGTTCACAATGGTCGTGTCGGACACACAGCCATGGAACTCATTGTCTCTGACACGGCCATCGTGAACCCCCTGAGAGAGAGAGACACCCAGACCCAGGGCTCCAACCCAGACCCTCATTGTCTCTGACACGGCCATCGTGAACCCCCTGAGAGACAGAGAGACACAACCAGACCCAGGGCTCGAACCCAGGTTGGCATCCTTCAACAGATATTGCCCATGAGCCCCCACTCACCTTTGGGGCCCAGCTCCTCCTCTAATTGGTCGATGTTGGCCGGGTCCTCCGCTGATCCGCCGATCATTGGTGGGGAGGCAACTGACGGTGGAGGAACAGACATTAACAGACATTAACATAAATCAACATCAATTATCGTAACGGTTACCATTAGCATAATTTGTGCTGATGCATCCCATGATGTTGTTGTTGTGCGTTATTGATGATGATGATGCTGCTGCTGATGATGATGATGATGCTGATTATGCTGCTGATGATGATGCTGATGATGATGCTGATGATGCTGCTGCTGATGCTGCTGATGATGATGCTGATGATGCTGATGATGATGCCGCTGCTGCTGATGATGCTGATGATGATGCTGATGATGCTGCTGCTGATGCTGCTGATGATGCTGCTGATGATGCTGATGATGCTGATGATGATGCCGCTGCTGCTGATGCTGATGATGATGCTGATGATGCTGCTGATGATGCTGATGATCCTGATGATGATGCTGATGATGATGCTGATGATGCTGCTGCTGATGCTGATGATGCTGCTGATGATGCTGATGATGCTGATGATGATGCCGCTGCTGCTGATGATGCTGATGATGATGCTGATGATGCTGCTGATGATGCTGATGATCCTGATGATGATGCTGATGCTGATGATGCTGCTGATGATGCCGCTGATGATGCTGATGATCCTGATGATGATGCTGATGATGATGCTGATGATGCTGCTGATGATCCTGATGATGATGCTGATGCTGATGATGCTGCTGATGATGCTGCTGATGATGCTGATGATCCTGATGATGATGCTGATGCTGATGATGCTGCTGATGATGCCGCTGATGATGCTGATGATCCTGATGATGATGCTGCTGATGATGCTGATGATGATGCTGATGATGCTGCTGATGATGATCCTGATGATGATGCTGATGATGCTGCTGATGATGCCGCTGATGATGCTGATGATCCTGATGATGATGCTGATGATGATGCTGATGATGCTGCTGATGATCCTGATGATGATGCTGATGATGCTGCTGATGCTGATGATGCTGCTGATGATGCTGATGATGCTGCTGATGATGCTGATGCTGCTGATGATGCTGCTGATGATGCTGATGATCCTGATGATGATGCTGATGATGCTGCTGATGATGCTGCTGATGATGCTGATGATCCTGATGATAATGCTGATGATGATGCTGATGATGCTGCTGATGATGCTGCTGATGATGCTGATGATTCTGATGATGCTGATGATGATGCTGATGATGCTGATGATGCTGCTGATGATGCTGCTGATGATCATGCTGCTGCTGCTGATCATGCTGATGATGATGATGCTGATGATGTTGGTGTTCACCATCGTCATTGGTGTCCATGGCATCCGCTTCTATCTTCCGATTGGAAGTCTCTTCCAGTCCCATCAACGCGTACAGAGGTATCTGCATCATCAACATCATCATCAGCAACATCATCATCATGAACATCATCATCAACATCAACATTTCAATATGAACCTCCTGAGAGAGAAAGACACTTAGACCCAGAGCTTGATCCCAGGAAGTCACAGAGAGACCCACAGACTCATCACACAGAGACCCACAGACTCACCACACAGAGACCCATAGACTCATCACACAGAGACCCACAGACTCACCACATAGAGACCCACAGACTCACCACACAGAGACCCACAGACTCACCACACAGAGACCCACAGACTCACCACACAGAGACCCACAGACTCACCACACAGAGACCCACAGACTCACCACACAGAGACCCATAGACTAGCCACACAGAGATCCACAGACTCACCACACAGAGACCCACAGACTCACCACACAGAGACCCACAGACTCACCACACAGAGACCCACAGACTCACCACACAGAAACCCACAGACTCACCACACAGAGTCCCACAGACTCACCACACAGAGACCCACAGACTCACCACACAGAGACCCACAGACTCATCACAGAGAGACCCACAGACTCACCACACAGAGACCCATAGACTAGCCACACAGAGACCCATAGACTAGCCACACAGAGACCCATAGACTCACCACACAGAGACCCACAGACTCACCACACAGAGACCCACAGACTCACCACACAGAGACCCACAGACTCACCACACAGAGACCCACAGACTCATCACAGAGAGACCCATAGACTCATCACACAGAGACCCACAGACTCACCACACAGAGACCCACAGACTCACCACACAGAGACCCACAGACTCACCACACAGAGACCCACAGACTCACCACACAGAGACCCACAGACTCACCACACAGAGACCCACAGACTCATCACAGAGAGACCCATAGACTCATCACACAGAGACCCACAGACTCACCACACAGAGACCCACAGACTCACCACACAGAGACCCACAGACTCACCACACAGAGACCCACAGACTCACCACACAGAGACCCATAGACTAGCCACACAGAGATCCACAGACTCACCACACAGAGACCCACAGACTCACCACACAGAGACCCACAGACTCACCACACAGAGACCCACAGACTCACCACACAGAAACCCACAGACTCACCACACAGAGTCCCACAGACTCACCACACAGAGACCCACAGACTCACCACACAGAGACCCACAGACTCATCACAGAGAGACCCACAGACTCACCACACAGAGACCCATAGACTAGCCACACAGAGACCCATAGACTAGCCACACAGAGACCCATAGACTAGCCACACAGAGACCCATAGACTCACCACACAGAGACCCACAGACTCACCACACAGAGACCCACAGACTCACCACACAGAGACCCACAGACTCATCACAGAGAGACCCATAGACTCATCACACAGAGACCCACAGACTCACCACACAGAGACCCACAGACTCACCACACAGAGACCCATAGACTCACCACACAGAGACCCACAGACTCATCACAGAGAGACCCACAGACCCACCACACAGAGACCCACAGACTCATCACACAGAGACCCACAGACTCACCACACAGAGACCCACAGACTCATCACACAGAGACCCACAGACTCACCACACAGAGACCCACAGACTCACCACACAGAGACCCACAGACTCATCACACAGAGACCCACAGACTCACCACACAGAGACCCACAGACTCATCACAGAGAGACACACAGACTCACCACACAGAGACCCACAGACTCACCACACAGAGACCCACAGACTCATCACACAGAGACCCACAGACTCACCACACAGAGACCCACAGACTCATCACAGAGAAACCCACAGACTCATCACACAGAGACCCACAGACTAACCACACAGAGACCCACAGACTCATCACACAAAGACCCACAGACTCACCACACAGAGACCCACAGACTCATCACAGAGAGACCCACAGACTCACCACACAGAGACGCACAGACTCACCACACAGAGACCCACAGACTCATCACACAGAGACCCACAGACTCACCACACAGAGACCCACAGACTCACCACACAGAGACCCACAGACTCACCACACAGAGACCCACAGACTCACCACACAGAGACCCACAGACTCACCACACAGAGACCCACAGACTCACCACACAGAGACCCACAGACTCACCACACAGAGACCCACATGCTGTGTTAAACCGGGTCGCCTCTAGGTCCGCTCAGCCTGAACGAGGTCACTCACACGTGCAGGGCGGGGGTGGCCATTGTCGGTGTCCTTGTCCTCCTCGTGTGAGTCGAGGGAGCCGCAGGGTGAGCTCACCACGGCAGCTGCAGAGAGACAATGGTGGCCGGTGGGTGAGTGGGTGAGTGGGTGAGTGGGTGGGTGGGTGAGTGAGTGGGTGGGTGGGTGAGTGAGTGAGTGGGTGGGTGGGTGAGTGAGTGAGTGAGTGAGTGGGTGGGTGGGTGGGTGAGTGGGTGGGTGGGTGAGTGGGTGGGTGAGTCGGTGGGTGGATGGGTGGGCGGCTGGCTGAGTAAGCAACTGGCTCAGCGACCGACTGACTGTGCGAGCAACTGGCTGACTGAGCGACTGAGCGAACGACTGACTGACTGAGTGACTGACTGAGTGACTGACTGTGCTAGCGACGGAGCGAGCGGCTGGCCGACTCACGCGTGGGGGGTGCGGCGCGCGCTGAGCACGCGGTACACTTTGTAGGGGTGGCTGACTGAGTGACTGAGTGAGTGACTGATTGAGTGACTGAGTGACTGAGTGAGTGACTGAGTGACTGAGTGACTGAGTGAGTGACTGAGTGAGTGACTGAGTGACTGAGTGAGTGACTGAGTGAGTGACTGAGTGAGTGAATGAGTGAGTGACTGAGTGACTGAGTGAATGAGTGAGTGACTGAGTGACTGAGTGCATGAGTGAGTGACTGAGTGACTGAGTGAATGAGTGAGTGACTGAGTGAGTGAGTGACTGAGTGAGTGACTCACGCGTGGGGGGTGGTGCGGCGCGCTGGCTGAGCACGCGGTACACCTTGTAGGGGTGGCTGATGTCGGCCTGGCCCCGGTTGGTCTCCTCCACGAAGTCGCGGCTCTTGTTCATGGCGCAGCGGAGACGCGTCTTCCACCCCGGCGGGTCCGGCTTGTCCACCCCGGCACGGAAACGGCCCTTGTGCTCGGCCCACGCCTAGTGGGGGAGGGGGAGGAGGAGGGTGGAGGGAGAGGAGGTGGAGGAGGAGGAGGAGGAGGAGGTGAAGGAGGTGGAGGGAGGAGAGAGAGGAGGTGGAGGAGGTGGAGGAGGAGGAGGGAGAGGAGGAGGAGGTGGAGGAGGTGAAGGAGGAGGAGGAGGAGGAGGGAGAGGAGCGGGAGGAGGGGGAGGAGGTGGAGGAGGAGGAGGGAGAGGAGCGGGAGGAGGTGAAGGAGGAGGAGGAGGGAGAGGAGCGAAAGGAGGGGGAGGAGGTGGAGGAGGGAGGAGGAGGGAGGAGGAGGAGGGAGAAGGAGGGAGGAGGAGGAGGGGGAGGAGGTGGAGGAGGAGGAGGGAGAGGAGCGGGAGGAGGTGGAGGAGGGAGGAGGAGGGAGGAGGAGGAGGGAGGAGGTGGAGGAGGAGGAGGGGGAGGAGGGAGAGGAGCAGCTCATCGTCATCGTCACGTGCAAACGTCGAGCAGCAGCCAAACGCCGTGAACGCGTGAAGGAGTTGATTCTAAACCGTGAGGATGATGATGATGATGAGAGAGAGTTGCAGACTCCACATAGACCTCCTGTGTACCAGGCGAGGTAGTCAACATCTCCTAGTCACCGTGATGATGATGGTGATGAGAGACTCCACATAGACCTCCTGTAGACCAGGCGAGGTAGTCAACATCTCCTAGCCACCGTGATGATGATGATGAGAGAGAGACGCAGACTCCACACAGACCTCCTGTATACCAGGTGAGGTAGTCAACATCTCCTAGTCACCGTGATGATGATGCTGCTGCTGTGTATGTGACTCCACATACACAGCAGCAGCAGCAGGCGGCGTCGTCAGGGTCGTGATGGAGCCCAGGCCCCCCACTCTGACCGTGGCCGTGGGCCCCCCCCCAAACCGTCCGTGCCCCCCCCCCGCCCCCTCACCCTGAAGAGGGCCGAGTCTGCGTGCGTGTAGTCGTGCTTGGAGGCGTGCTTCCACGGCAGGCGGAACAGCTGCCGTCCGGCGCCCTCCTCCCAGCGCAGGCCGGGGTAGCGGCCGCCGTCCACCTGCTCCAGCAGCCACGCCTTGAGGCCCTTGCGGCCTCGCCGCCTCGACAACGAGGTGGACGAGGTGGTGGATGAGGTGGTGGACGAGGTGGTGGAGGTGGAGGAAGGAGGCCCTCATGGTCGCCGCGGCGGCCTTCGTCTGTCCGCCTGGGGGGGGGGTGGGGGGGGAGGTTCGCGACGCGGTTGGTGAGCGGTCGACAATGAACTGCTTCAGTACACGGCACGGTACGCGGTACGCGGTACGTGGTACACGGTACACGGTACGTGGTACACGGTACGGTACGACCTAGGGGAGGCCCAGGAGCGGTTGAAGTAATCGTCACCGGTGGTGGCCGTGAGCGGGAATCGAACTCGGGTCGCCGGCTTACGTAGCGCTGACCGCTACCTGCTACACTACAACCACTACACTACCTGCTACACTACACTACTAACTAACAACCACTACACTACTCACACTACACTACTACACTACAACCACTACACTACCTGCTACACTACAACCACTACACTACCTGCTACACTACACTACTACACTACAACCACTACACTACTACACTACACTACTACACTACCTGCTACACTACACTACTACACTACCTGCTACACTACACTACTACACTACCTGCTACACTACAACCACTACACTACCTGCTACACTACAAACCACTACACTACCAGCTACACTCTACACTACTACACTACAACACTACCTACTACACTACACTACTACACTCACCTGCTACACTACACTACTACACTACCTGCTACACTACAACCACTACACTACCTGCTACTCAACCACTACAGCTACCTGCTACACTACAACCACTACACTACCTGCTACTACACTACACTACATCACTACAACCACTACACTACTACACTACACTACTACACTACCTGCTACTACTACACTACTTCACACTACCCTGCTACACTACAACCACTCACTTAGCATACCTGCTACTCTACAACCACTACACGACCTCTACACTACTACACTACAACCACTACACTTACTACACTACACTACTACCACTACCTGCTACACTACACTACTACACTGACCTGCTACACTACAACCACTACACTACCTGCTTACACTACAACCACTCTACACTACCTGCTACACTCCACTACTACACTACAACCACTACAACTACTACACTACACTACTACACTCCTGCTACACTACACTACTACACTACCTGCTACACTACACTACTACACTACCTGCTACACTACACTACTACACTACCTGCTACACTACAACCACTACACTACCTGCTACACTACACTACTACACTACAACCACTACACTACAACCACTACACTACCTGCTACACTACTACACTACGCCACTACACTACAACCACTACACTACTACACTACAACCACTACACTACTACACTCCCACTACACTACACTACTACACTACCCACTACACTACTACACTACCCCCACTACACTACAACCACTACACTACCTGCTACACTACTACACTACCCACTACACTACAACCACTACACTACTACACTACAACCACTACACTACTACACTACCTGCTACACTACACACTACCCACTACACTACTACACTACCCACTCACTACAACCACTGACACTACTACATACCCACTACACTACAACCACTTACACTACTACACTACCCACTACACTACAACCACTACACTACTACACTACCCACTACACTACAACACTACCTACTACACTACCCACTACACTACAACCACTACACTACTACACTACCACTACACTACAACCACTACACTACTACACTACCCACTACACTACAACCACTACTACACTACTACACTACCCACTACACTACAACCACTACACTACTACACTACCCACTACACTACAACCACTACACTACTACACTCCCACTACACTACAACCACTACACTACTACACTACCCACTACACTACAACCACTACACTACTACACTACCCACTACACTACAACCACTACACTACTACACTACCCACTACACTACAACCACTACACTACTACACTACCTGCTACACTACAACCACTACACTACTACACTACCACTACACTACAACCACTACACTACTACACTACCACTACAACCACTACTCTACTACGCTACCCACTACACTACAACCACTACACTACTACACTACCCACTACACTACAACCACTACACTACTACACTACCCACTACACTACAACCACTACACTACTACACTACCCACTACACTACAACCACTACACTACTACACTACCTGCTACATCCACAACACTACTACACTACCCACTACACTATACCCACTACACTACAACCACTACACTACTACACTACCCACTACACTAGAACCACTACACTACTACTACCTGCTACAACCACAACACTACTACACTACCCGCTACACTACAACCACTACACTACTACACTACCCGCTACACTACAACCACTACACTACTACACTACCCACTACACTCACTACAACCCACACACTTACTACACTACCCACTACACTCCACTACACTACTACACTACCCACTACAACCACTACACTACTACGCTACCCACTACACTACACTACTACACTACCTGCTACACTACAACCGCGTCACGCTTCCACACGCACGGGTCACGTGGACAGATGTGACGTCACGGCTCACTTGCCGTGCAAAAAAAATCGATACATTATTGAGCTCCCCCCCAAAAAAAAAATACTAAAGTCTTTGTTTTCATCATGTTTGCATGGTGTAGCAGTCTGGAAAGTACCCACGTGTCAAATTTCAAGTTTGTCGCATGTCGGGAAGTCCGCTAAACATTGAGAACAGACGCACGTACTCACAACCGTTGCCTTCTAATCTATAGGAGGAGAAGACGAAGCTGATGGTGATGATTATCATGGGACCCCCCTTTGCCAGTACCAACATCTACTAATAGGGGTTTTCCCCCATTTTTTTCTGGCAACAAAACTGACACCTTTTGCAAGGAATCATGCTGACTACACTAACCACAACGCTTGCAGTCAAATGCGAACAAAAAATGCTCACCCGAGCCCTCATTACTCTGGTAGCGCGTTGTCTTTGAACTGTGTACGCCTTTTGGCGTCATCTGGTCGAACACCGTATGAGACTAGGCTCTAAAGAAAGCTGTCTCTGGTGTGGACCAATCAGTTTCAGAGACAATGCATACATTATCAGAGTAATTGCTTTTTGTTTGCATTTGACTGCAAGCATTGTGGTTAATGTAGTAAGCATGATTCCTTGCAAAAGGTCAGTTTTTTTGCCAGAAAAAAAGGGGGAAAACCCCTATTAGTAAGCTGATGATCTTGTTGGTTCTTTCGGTAAAGTCACGTAGAAGGGAAGTAATAAAAAAAAAATTCTCACGACGTTTCGGCCACAACGCAAGCAGCCGTCCTCAGGTGACAGAACCAGGTCTGTCGGGGAGACAGCGTCTGACTCGGCTGCTTGCGTTGTGGCCGAAACGTCGTGAGAATTATTTTATTATGTTTTATTTTTATTATTGTATTACTTCCCTTCTACGTGACTTACCGAAAGAACCAAGAAGGTGAACTCCCTGCAGTCACGAAAGCTTTACATCGAAATTTAAGCTGATGATGATGAAGATGAGTTCAGTGCGCTCGTGAGCGCCTCCCGCTGGTCGTTGGAGTGAATGTGTCGCTCATTCACTTTCCAAGTAACTTTCCTGATGGTTGGTTGATTGATTGGCAAATCGCAAATCGGCCCGTTTTCAACCAAGAACGTCGTTCCCACTAGACCGTGACGTCGCACTCACATCGCATTCTCGTCTTCCACTCGCTAACACATTTGGAAGTAATGAAATGGAGAGACGGGGGGAGGGACAGCGCGAGACATGGATCGTGCCGACCTACAGCAGACGAGCAACGCCTTCTGCTGTGGATAGGGACCTCCTAGACAGGCGAGGTAGTCATACATCTCCTAGCCACCGTGATGATGATGATGAGAGTCTCCACACAGACCTCCTGTAGACCAGGCGAGGTAGTCAACATCTCCTAGCCACCGTGATGATGATGATGAGAGTCCTCCACACAGACCTCCTGTAGACCAGGCGAGGTAGTCAACATCTCCTAGCCACCGTGATGATGATGATGAGAGTCTCCACACAGACCTCCTGTATAGACCAGGCGAGGTAGTCAACATCTCCTAGCCACCGTGATGATGATGATGAGAGTCTCCACACAGACCTCCTGTTAGACCAGGGCGAGGTAGTCAACATCTCCTAGCCACCGTGATGATGATGATGAGAGTCTCCACACAGACCTCCTGTAGACCAGGCGAGGTAGTCAACATCTCTCCTAGCCACCGTGATGATGATGATGAGAGTCTCCACACAGACCTCCTGTAGACCAGGCGAGGTAGTCAACCATCTCCTAGCCACCGTGATGATGATGATGAGAGACTCCACACAGACCTCCTGTAGACCTGGCGAGGTAGTCAACGATCTCCTAGCCGACCGTGATGATGATGATGAGAGACTCCACACAGAGACCTCCTGTAGACCTGGCGAGGTAGTCAACATCTCCTAGCCACCGTGATGATGATGATGAGAGACTCCACATAGACCTCCTGTAGACCAGCGCGAGGTAGTCAACATCTCCTAGCCACCGTGATGATGATGATGAGAGACTCCACATAGACCTCCTGTAGACCTGGCGAGGTAGTCAACATCTCCTAGCCACCGTGATGATGATGATGAGAGACTCCACATAGACCTCCTGTAGACCAGGCGAGGTAGTCAACATCTCCTAGCCACCGTGATGATGATGATGAGAGACTCCACACAGACCTCCCTGTAGACCTGGCGAGGTAGTCAACATCTCCTAGTCACCGTGATGATGATGATGAGAGACTCCACATAGACCTCCTGTAGACCTGGCGAGGTAGTCAACATCTCCTAGCCACCGTGATGATGATGATGAGAGACTCCACATAGACCTCCTGTAGACCTGGCGAGGTAGTCAACATCTCCTAGCCACCGTGATGATGATGATGAGAGTCTCCACATAGACCTCCTGTAGACCAGGCGAGGTAGTCAACATCTCCTAGCCACCGTGATGATGATGATGAGAGTCTCCACACAGACCCTCCTGTAGACCTGGCGAGGTAGTCAACATCTCCTAGCCACCGTGATGATGATGATGAGAGACTCCACATAGACCTCCTGTAGACCAGGCGAGGTAGTCAACATCTCCTAGCCACCGTGATGATGATGATGAGAGACTCCACATAGACCTCCTGTAGACCAGGCGAGGTAGTCAACATCTCCTAGCCACCGTGATGATGATGATGAGAGACTCCACACAGACCTCCTGTAGACCTGGCGAGGTAGTCAACATCTCCTAGTCACCGTGATGATGATGATGAGAGACTCCACATAGACCTCCTGTAGACCTGGCGAGGTAGTCAACATCTCCTAGCCACCGTGATGATGATGATGAGAGACTCCACATAGACCTCCTGTAGACCTGGCGAGGTAGTCAACATCTCCTAGCCACCGTGATGATGATGATGAGAGTCTCCACACAGACCTCCTGTAGACCTGGCGAGATAGTCAACATCTCCTAGCCATCGTGATGATGATGAGAGAGATGCAGACTCCACATAGACCTCCTGTAGACCAGGCGAGGTAGTCAACATCTCCTAGCCACCGTGATGATGATGATGAGAGAGATGCAGACTCCACATAGACCTCCTGTAGACCAAGCGAGGTAGTCAACATCTCCTAGCCATCGTGATGATGATGAGAGAGACGCAGACTCCACATAGACCTCCTGTAGACCAGGCGAGGTAGTCAACATCTCCTAGTCACCGTGATGATGATGATGAGAGAGACGCAGACTCCACGTAGACCTGTAGACCAGGCGAGGTAGTCAACATCTCCTAGTCACCGTGGCACCTGCTGGGTCTGCCCCGTGACCTCCTGCCAGCGGGCGTTCGACACTTCACGTGGCCTCAAGGTGCACATGGCCTGGCACAAGCGTCGTGGTGATGTCACCGCCACTTAGTGGCGAATGGCGGTTGTTGTTGTTGTGTAGGTGTGTGTGTAGGTGTGTGTAGGTGTGTGTGTAGGTGTGTGTGTGTAGGTGTGTGTGTGTATGTGTGTGTAGGTGTGTGTGTGTAGGTGTGTGTGTGTGTAGGTGTGTGTGTGTAGGCGTGTGTGTAGGTGTGTGTAGGTGTGTGTGTGTATGTAGGTGTGTGGTGTGTGTAGGTGTGTGTAGGTGTGTGTAGGTGTGTGTGTGTGTAGGTGTGTATGTGTGTGTAGGTGTATGTGTGTAGGCGTGTGTGTGTAGGTGTGTGTGTGTAGGTGTGTGTGTGTATGTTGGTGTGTGGTGTGTGTAGGTGTGTGTGTGTAGGTGTGTGTGTGTGTGTAGGTGTGTATGTGTAGGTGTATGTGTGGTGTGTACGGCATCGTACCTCTGAGTGCAGTGGAGATTCTCTGGAGCTCTCGCCTCGCTCGCCTCGTGCGTGCAGTGCTGGGCAGAGTGAGAGTGCGTGTGTTTATAGCGCGTGTGTGTGTAGTGTGTGTTTATAGTGTGTAGAGAGTGTGTGGGTGTGTGGGTGGGGTGTGGGGGGTAGCTCCCTCCCTCTCTCCCTCCCTCCCTCTCTCCCTCTCTCCCCGTGAGTCTGTGTGTGTGTGACTCTGTGTATCTGTGTGTGTGTCTGTGTCTCTGTGTGTGTCTGTGTGTGTGTGACACTGTGTGTGGCACTGTGTGTCTGTGTGTCTCTGTCTGTGTGTGTGTCACAATGTCTCTGTGTGTGTGTCACTCTGTCTGTGTGTGTGTATCTGTGTGTGTGTCTCTGTGTGTGTGACACACTGTCTGTCTCTGTGTGTGACACTGTGTGTGACACTGTCTGTGTGTGTCTGTGTGTATGTCACTCTGTGTGTGTCTCTGTGTGTGACACACTGTGTGACACACTGTCTCTGTGTGTCTGTGTGTCACTGTCTGTGTGTGTGTCACTGTGTCTCTGTGTGTGTGTCTCTGTGTGTGACACACTGTGTGTGTGTGTCTCTGTGTGTGTCTGTGTGACACTGTCTGTCTGTGTGTGTCTCTCTGTGTGTGACACACTGTGTGTGTGTGTCTGTGTGTATGTCACTGTGTGTGATACACTGTATGTGTGTGTCTGTGTGTATGTCACTCTGTGTGTGTCTGTGTGACACTGTCTGTCTGTGTGTGTCTCTCTGTGTGTGACACACTGTGTGTGTCTGTGTGTATGTCACTCTGTGTGTGATACACTGTATGTGTGTGTCTGTGTGTATGTCACTTTGTGTGTGTCTGTGTGACACTGTCTGTCTGTGTGTGTCTCTCTGTGTGTGACACACTGTGTGTGACACACTGTGTGTGTCTGTGTGACACTCTGTCTGTGTGTGTCTCTGTGTGTGACACACTGTGTGTGTGTGTCTGTGTGTGTCACTGTGTGTGTGACTGTGTGTGTGTGTCTCTGTGTGTGTCACTCTGTGTGTGTCTCTACCCCCTCTCCCACCCTCTCTGAGTTGGCGTCAGTTTTTCAACGGAACGATTCTCAGAAACCACGTGACCACAACCGAGAAGCCACCCCCCTCATTATGCAAGCCCCGTCAACCCGTTAGACTAGCCCCGCCCACTGGTTAGATAATGCCACCACTAATTATATTATTAACACACCACTCAACACATCTGTCAATCACCTAAACACTCACTCAGCCACTCAGCCACTCAGCCACTCACTCAGCCACTCAGCCACTCACCCACTCACTCAGCCACTCACTCACTCACGCAGCCACTCACTCATTCACCCACTCACTCATGCAGCCACTCACTCACCCACTCACTCATGCAGTCACTCACTCAGCCACTCAAACACTCACTCAGCCACTCAGACACTCACTCACCCACCCACTCACTCACTCACCCACTCACTCACTCAGCCACTCACTCACTCACCCACTCACTTACTCAGCCACTCACTCATGCAGCCACTCACTCACTCAGCCACTCACTCACCTACTCACTCATGCAGCCACTCACTCACTCGCTCACTCAGCCACTCACCTACCCACTTATTCATGCAGCCACTCACTCACCCACTCAGACAGTTACTCAGCCACTCACTCACCCACTCACTCACTCAGCCACTCACTCACTCAGCCACTCACTCAGCCACTCACCCACTCACTCACTCAGCCACTCACTCAGCCACTCACTCAGCCACTCACTCTCTCAGCCACTCACTCAAACACTCACCCACTCACTCAGCCACTCACTCACCCACTCATTCACTCACCCACTCACTCTGTGTGTGTATCTCTGTGTGTATCTGTGTGTGTTTCTGTGTATCTGTGTGTGTGTATCTGGGTGTGCGTATCTGTGTGTGTATCTGTGTCTGTGTGTGTGTCTGTGTGTGTGTATCTGTGTGTGTGTATCTGTGTGTGTATCTGTTTGTGTGTATCTGTGTGTGTGTATCTGTGTGTGTGTGTATCTGTGTGTGTGTATGTGTATCTGTGTGTATATATTCACGCTTGCATGATCGTGGGAACGCTGCAGGTATGAGCAGCACAAACCGGACTTGCACATTGTAGAGAGGAAGCTGTGCGTGTCTGTGTCTGTGTGTGCGTGTCTGTGTGTCTGTGTGTGTGTGTATCTGTGTGTGTGTCTGTGTGTCTGTGTGTGTGTCTGTGTGTCTGTGTCTGTGTGTGTGTGTGTCTGTGTGTCTGTGTGTGTGTCTGTGTGTGTGTGTCTGTGTGTCTGTGTGTGTGTCTGTGTGTGTGCGTGTCTGTGTGTTAGTCTGTGTGTGTGTCTGTGTGTCTGTGTGTGTATCTGTGTGTGTGTCTGTGTGTGTGTGTGTCTGTGTGTGTGTCTGTGTCTGGCTTTGTGGGTCACGGAGCCCGCATGCCCAGCCACGGCATGCCCCAAACTGGAGAAGAGATGGAGTGATGGGCGAGTGAGTGGGTGAGTGAGTTGGTGAGTGGGTGGGTGACACGGGCTAGAGAAGAGATGGAGTGATGTGGTACAGGAGGACGTGGAGCTGAGTGGACTTGCCGATGACTGGTACCAGCGGTGTCAAGATCGGCCTCTGTGGAGGAGGCTCGTGAAGGACGCTACTGGGCAGTTGGAGGCAGTCGCCCTCCAACAACAACGGAGGGCGGAGGAGCGACGCTCACAACAACGAGCGGAGGGCCGGGTGGCTAAAGCACAGCAAGTTGGCACAGAAGGGGGCACAGGTGGTGCATCAGCCAGTCATCTCAATCAGTCAACTTGTGGCATCTGGATCTGTCCCGTGACCTCCTCCTGCACCTAGCCTGGCACAGCAGTCAACCCACGGCACCTGCTGGGTCTGTCCCGTGACCTCCTCCTCCTGCACCTAGCCTGGTACAGCAGTCAACCCACGGCACCTGCTGGGTCTGTCCCGTGACCTCCTCCTGTACCTAGCCTGGCACAGCAGTCAACCCATGGCACCCGCTGGGTCTGTCCCGTGACCTTTTCCTGCACCTAGCCTGGCACAGCAGTCAACCCATGGCACCTGCTGGGTCTGTCCCGTGACCTCCTGCACCTAGCCTGGCACAGCAGTCAACCCATGGCACCTGCTGGGTCTGTCCCGTGACCTCCTGCACCTAGCTTGGCACAGCAGTCAACCCACGGCACCTGCTGGGTCAGCCCCGTGACCTCCTCCTGCACCTAGCCTGGCACAGCAGTCAACCCACGGCACCTGCTGGGTCTGCCCCGGGACCTCCTCCTGCACCTAGCCTGGCACAGCAGTCAACCCACGGCACCTGCTGGGTCTGTCCCGTGACCTCTTCCTGCACCTAGCCTGGCACAGCAGTCATCCCACGGCACCTGCTGGGTCTGTTCCGTGACCTCCTCCTCCTGCACCTAGCCTGGCACAGCAGTCAACCCACGGCACCTGCTGGGTCTGTCCCGTGACCTCCTCCTGCACCTAGCCTGGCACAGCAGTACAACTCATGGCACCTGCTGGGTCTGCCCCGTGACCTCCTCCTCCTGCACCTAGCCTGGCACAGCAGTCAACCCATGGCACCTGCTGGGTCTGTCCCGTGACCTCTTCCTGCACCTAGCCTGGCACAGCAGTCAACCCATGGCACCTGCTGGGTCTGTCCCGTGACCTCTTCCTGCACCTAGCCTGGCACAGCAGTCAACCCACGGCACCTGCTGTGTCTGTCCCGTGACCTCCTCCTGCACCTAGCCTGGCACAGCAGTACAACTCATGGCACCTGCTGGGTCTGCCCCGTGACCTCCTGTACTCGCTAGCAGCACTTGCCCCTACAGTCCGTTGGAGGCTACACGGGGGACCTTTGTCTGCGTGTCTAAAGGTGGCGCTGCTCCTCGCTACTGACAGCACATATCTGCGTGCCCCCAACAGAGGCAAAGGTCCCCCGTGTAGCCTCTAACGGGCTGTAGGGGCAAGTGCTGTTAGCGAGTAGGGGTGGGTGGCCAGAACCACGCCCGGCCGCCTTTGTCTCCCCAGTGCCGGCGATGTTTACATCGGGTCGGCAGGTTCGTAGCGCAGCGTAGCGCTAACCACTACACCACCGCTCCCCACACACACACAGACACACACACACACTCACACATTCCCCAACACACACACACCAAACACACACACACACACCAACCCCAACATACACACACACCAACACACACACAGACACACACAGATACACACCCCAACACACACACCAAACACACACACACACCCCAACACACACACACCAAACACAACACACAGACACACACCCAAACACACACACACCAACCCCAACACACACACTCACCAAACACACACACAACCCCAACACACACACAGACCAAACACACAAACACCAACATACACCCACACCAAATACACACACACCAAACACACACACACACCAACAGAAACTCCAACACCCACACTGACAAACACACCCCCTTAAACCAACACGTCTTCCCTGTAAACACACACACACGACACACACACCGACACACAGACGACACACACACCGACACACAAGTATTTGGGAAATCCCCTAGAATTCTGGCATCCCTCGCATACCCCACCCACCCACACACCCACACACTCTCTCACACACACAGACAAAGGTCTCCTGTATAGCGTGAGCAGACTGTTGGGGCAAGTGCTGTTAGCACCGATACACACACAGACACACACTGACACACACACACAGACACACACTGACACACAGACACACACAGACACACACACACTGACACACACACACACACTGACACACACACAGACACACACACACTGACACACACACACAGACACACACACAGACACACACACACTGACACACACACACTGACACACACACACAGACACACACTGACACACAGACACACACAGACACACACACACACACTGACACACACTGACACACACTGACACACACAGACACACACTGACACACACACACAGACACAGACACACACACAGACACACACTGACACACACAGACTGACACACACAGACACACTGACACACACACACAGACACACACTGACACACACACAGACACACACTGACACACACACACACTGACACACACACAGACACACACTGACACACACAGACTGACACACACACACTGACACACACCGTCCCATGCTCCCAGCCCACTCGCCCCACTCAGGTCTGGCGCTGTCATCGTCGCCAGCGCAGGGAAAGTCCCGGAGTTTCCCAAAAGCCGCAGAGCACAACACACATCACCATCATCACCATCACCACCATCATCATCATCATCACCATCACCACCATCATCATCATCACCATCATCATCACCATCATCACCATCACCACCATCATCATCATCACCATCATCATCTTCACCATCACCACCATCATCATCATCACCATCATCATCACCATCATCACCATCACCACCATCACCATCATCACCATCATCACCATCACCACCATCATCATCACCATCATCATCATCACCATCACCACCATCATCATCATCACCATCATCATCACCATCATCACCATCACCACCATCATCATCATCATCACCATCATCATCATCACCATCATCACCACCATCATCATCACCATCATCATCATCACCATCATCACCATCACCACCATAATCACCATCATCATCACCATCATCATCACCACCACCATCATTATCACCATCATCATCACCATCATCATCATCATCACCATCATCATCATCACCACCATCATCACCATCATCATCACCACCATCATCACCATCACCACCATCATCATCACCACCACCATCATCATCACCATCATAATCACCACCATCATCATCACCATCATCATCATCACCATCATCATCACCATCATCATCACCATCATCACCACCATCACCACCATCATCATCATCACCACCATCATCACCATCACCACCATCATCACCATCATCACCACCATCATCATCACCATCATAATCACCACCATCATCATCATCACCATCATCATCATCACCATCATCATCACCATCATCATCATCACCACCATCATCACCATCATCACCATCATCATCACCATCATCATCACCATCATCACCACCATCACCACCATCACCATCACCACCACCATCATCATCACCATCATCATCACCATCATCACCATCATATTCACCACCATCACCACCATCATGACCATCATCATCACCACCACCATCATCACCATCATCACCACCATCACCACCATCATTACTACCATCACCACCACCACCATCACCACCATCACCACGCCTCCTCCTCCCCCTCTCCCCCCACATTCCTGCCCCTGCTCAGTGAACGGAGAGGGGTTTTGTTATCCATTTATGGCTGAGCCGACCCTCACGAAGTCCACACCACGCACAGTGTGAGCGTGAAATCAACTCCGCGCAGCAAACGGAGAATGCATCGTGACCACCACATGGATCTCCCTGCACCAGTGGATAGACCCTGGTGGTGGTGGTGGTGATGGTGGTGATGGTGGTGGTGATGGTGGTGATGGTGCTGATGGTGGTGGTGGTGATGGTGGTGGTGATGGTGGTGATGGTGCTGATGGTGGTGGTGGTGATGGTGGTGATGGTGATGATGATGGTGGTGATGGTGGTGGTGATGATGATGGTGGTGGTGGTGATGGTGGTGATGGTGGTGATGATGGTGGTGGTGGTGATAGTGGTGATGGTGGTGGTGGTGGTGATGGTTATGGTGGTGGTGATACACTACACTATACACTACACTATACACTACACTATACACTACACTACACACTACACTATACACTACACTACACACTAAACACTACACACTACACTATACACTACACTACACACTACACTATACTACACACTACACTACACTATACACTACACTATACACTACACACTACACTATACACTACACAATACACACTACACTATACACTAGACAATACACTATACACTACACTACACACTACACTACACACTACACTACACACTACACTACACGAGTGCTGTACTGGTATCGAATCCGCAGTACGCTCTGTCCACGTGACGAGCGCTGCGTGACCACGTGACCTGCCCGTGTCGGGTGGTGGAGGGTGGCGCGTATTGACGACACAACCTTCTCCACTTCCACGACATCTCAAACACGACGACGACGCCTCCAGCGGAGATTCGAAGCGTTGGTGACTGCAACGTTTTCTGTTTCTTTTCTCATTCGTTTGTCCCTGCTGACGGTTGCTTTTATCGCCACCGAAACGTCGTCCTCTGTTCGTATTTAATTTAATTTCTTCCCACAGCGAGCGGACGTGGCCTGCAGCGGCCCCTGGTGGCAGCTGCCACCCCCCGCACCACCACTCCCCTCGCTCGTACAGGCCACGCGGGGCCTCCATGGGGGTCTCGGAGGCGACGTTTCGGGGTCGGGGTCCAACCCAGGGTGGTTAACCATCGTCACCTTGCAGGCAATGGTCAAACACGTCCACTGCTGGATGATGGAGACGCTGACGATGGCTTCATTTTGGTGATATCGAAAGCGTTTGTTTGATTTGGCCATGTTTGTTTGTTGTAGTACGGAGTTAGGTCTATGTGGGTGTCTATGGGTCTCTGTGGGTGTCTCTGTGGGTGTCTGTGGGTGTCTATGGGTGTCTATGGGTCTCTGTGGGTGTCTCTGTATGGGTCTCTGTGGGTGTCTATGGATCTCTGTGGGTGTCTCTGTATGGGTCTCTGTGGGTCTCTGTGGGTGTCTCTGTATGGGTCTCTGTGGGTGTCTGTGGATCTCTGTGGGTGTCTGTGGGTCTCTGTGAGTGTCTATGGGTCTCTGTGGGTGTCTCTGTATGGGTCTCTGTGGGTCTCTGTGGGTGTCTCTGTATGGGTCTCTGTGGGTGTCTCTGTGGGTGTCTCTGTATGGGTCTCTGTGGGTGTCTGTGGATCTCTGTGGGTCTCTGTGGGTGTCTATGGGTCTCTGTGGGTGTTTATGGGTCTCTGTGGGTGTCTCTGTGGGTGTCTCTGTGGGTGTCTATGGGTCTATGTGGGTGTCTCTGTATGGGTCTCTATGGGTGTCTGTGGGTCTCTGTGGGTGTCTATCAGAGGTGGGACAAAGTCATTGTTATGCAAGTCCAAGTCGAGTCGCAAGTCATAAAATTCATGACTCGAGTCTGACTCGAGTCCAAGTCACATGACTCGAGTCCACATCTCATAGGTGGGACAAAGTCATTGTTATGCAAGTCCAAGTCGAGTCGCAAGTCATCAAATTCATGACTCGAGTCTGACTCGAGTCCAAGTCACATGACTCGAGTCCACACCTCTGGTGTCTATGGGTCTCTGTCGGTGTCTATGGGTCTCTAAGATAGAAACAAGAGGTTGGTTTAAGTTGTTAATCTATTTGAAAGTGATTTGTGTTTCCCTTGCCTGCACTTTGCACTGCTGTCGTGTTCGTGAGTCTTGGTTTTGACCATACTTCACCATTCTGGTCACAGGGCGTAAATTGGGGGGGGGGGAATCTTAATTTAGGAGCTTTCGTGACTGCAGGAATTATTCTTTGGTTCTTTTCGGTTAAGTCACGTCTAAAAATAAAATAATAAATTAAAATAACATATTACGACGTTTCGATTGCAACAACAAATTGGGGGGGGGCCCTCGCCGCTCGCGACGTCATCACGGCAGCCAATGAGATACGCGGCTCACACGCGTCATCACAGCGATCACACATTATGTTAATGTTGGCCCGTGACGACATCGCGGCGACTGTAAATGTCATGCTAATGAGATGCGCAGCTCGTGACGTAATCGCGGCGATTCCATAGACTATGTTAATGTATTACGCGATCTGACGTCATCGCAGCGACCGCATATATTATGTTAATGTATTACGCGATCTGACGTCATCGCAGCGACCGCATATATTATGTTAATGAGATGTTGACCAGCGCAGAGCGGTGGAAGCGTGAATTGCCGCGGCCACAGATTTAAAGTTTCCCTCGTCTGAAGGGCGCCAAACATCTCGAGATAATTATTATTGTTAACTAAGAGCGATTTTGAGGGAAAACCAAACATGTTCTATTACCCAGAGGTGTTGAGAAGGCGTGGCAAGTTTGCGACGATTTGGTAAAACAAACTTTTACCTCACAATTATGATGAACTTGAGCTGATAGCGACAGATAGCGACTAAGTCTAATTTATAAACATTAAAAAATATTATTGTAAATACATTAACCTGTCAATCAGTTGATGACGAGCGCAATGATGATATTGATGTGTTATTCTACATTACATAGTTATTAATATTACCTCACGTTATTCTCGTTATCAATGTATTAACATTAAGCGTGTTAACATGTAACATGTTTATATTTAAGACGATACCGCTGTTCGTATTCGTATATTTGTTTAATTAAAGTTAATTAGTTACATTATAATCTTACAAATTATATGCAGAATGTACTAATAACGATACACTTGCACAGTAGCACGGTATATATAATTATATATCAACAGTATACGAATTCATCACTTATAGATTTATAATACATCGTATTAATGTGTTAATTTATAAAGTTACAAATGTCATTATCCATTCCTAATCGTTAATTTTTATAAACATTTCCCTCACAAACCTTTACCTCACGCTACTCAAACTTTTTATTTATAACATCACGTCACCTACACAGTTCTACAATTTACAACTCGCACAAAGCTATTAGAGTGTCAATATTGTCAAGATATTGGTGCATTTTAACAAATACATTTGTTAACTGATCGATTTTTGTTATCAAAGTACGGGGGGGTGAGTGACCATACTTCACCACTCTGGTCAATGCGGAGTGGGGGGGGGTGAGTGACCATACTTCACCACTCTGGTCAATGTGAAGTGGGGGGGGGGGGGTGAGTGACCATACTTCACCACTCTGGTCAATGCGGAGTGGGGGGGGGGGGTGAGTGACCATACTTCACCACTCTGGTCAATGTGAAGTGGGGGGGGTGAGTGACCATACTTCACCACTCTGGTCAATGTGGAGTGGGGGGGGGGGTGACCATACTTCACCACTCTGGTCAATGTGGAGTGGGGGGGGGTGAGTGACCATACTTCACCACTCTGGTCAATGTGGAGTGGGGGGGGGGTGAGTGACCATACTTCACCACTCTGGTCAATGTGGAGTGGGGGGGGGGTGAGTGACCATACTTCACCACTCTGGTCAATGTGGAGTGGGGGGGGGGGGTGACCATACTTCACCACTCTGGTCATTGTGAAGTGGGGGGGGTGGGTGACCATACTTCACCACTCTGGTCATTGTGAAGTGGGGGGGTGGGTGACCATACTTCACCACTCTGGTCATTGTGAAGTGGGGGGGGTGGGTGACCATACTTCACCACTCTGGTCAATGTGAAGTGTGGGGGGTGGGTGACCATACTTCACCACTCTGGTCATTGTGAAGTGGGGGGGTGGGTGACCATACTTCACCACTCTGGTCAATGTGAAGTGGGGGGGGGGTGAGTGACCATACTTCACCACTCTGGTCAATGTGAAGTGGGGGGGGTGAGTGACCATACTTCACCACTCTGGTCAATGTGAAGTGGGGGGGGGTGAGTGACCATACTTCACCACTCTGGTCAATGTGAAGTGGGGGGGGGGTGAGTGACCATACTTCACCACTCTGGTCAATGTGGAGTGGGGGGGGGGTGAGTGACCATACTTCACCACTCTGGTCAATGTGGAGTGGGGGGGGGGGTGAGTGACCATACTTCACCACTCTGGTCAATGTGAAGTGGGGGGGGGGTGAGTGACCATACTTCACCACTCTGGTCAATGTGGAGTGGGGGGGGGTGGGTGACCATACTTCACCACTCTGGTCAATGTGAAGTGGGGGGGGGGGGTGAGTGACCATACTTCACCACTCTGGTCAATGTGAAGTGGGGGGGGTGAGTGACCATACTTCACCACTCTGGTCAATGTGAAGTGGGGGGGGGGGGTGAGTGACCATACTTCACCACTCTGGTCAATGTGGAGTGGGGGGGGGGGGTGAGTGACCATACTTCACCACTCTGGTCAATGTGGAGTGGGGGGGGGTGGGTGACCATACTTCACCACTCTGGTCAATGTGAAGTGGGGGGGGGGGGTGAGTGACCATACTTCACCACTCTGGTCAATGTGAAGTGGGGGGGGGGGTGAGTGACCATACTTCACCACTCTGGTCAATGTGGAGTGGGTGGGGGGGGTGAGTGACCATACTTCACCACTCTGGTCAATGTGAAGTGGGGGGGGGGGTGAGTGACCATACTTCACCACTCTGGTCAATGTGAAGTGGGGGGGGGTGAGTGAGTGACCATACTTCACCACTCTGGTCAATGCGGAGTGGGGGGGGGGGGTGAGTGACCATACTTCACCACTCTGGTCAATGTGGGGGGGGGGGGGTAACCATACTTCACCACTCTGGTCAATGCGGAGTGGGGGGGGTGAGTGACCATACTTCACCACTCTGGTCAATGTGAAGTGGGGGGGTGAGTGACCATACTTAACCACTCTGGTCAATGTGGAGTGGGGGGGGGGAGGTGAGTGACCATACTTCACCACTCTGGTCAATGTGAAGTGGGGGGGGTGAGTAACCATACTTCACCACTCTGGTCAATGTGGAGTGGGGGGGGGGGGTGAGTGACCATACTTCACCACTCTGGTCAATGTGGAGTGGGGGGGGGGGTGAGTGACCATACTTCACCACTCTGGTCAATGTGAAGTGGGGGGGTGAGTGACCATACTTCACCACTCTGGTCAATATGAAGTGGGGGGGGGGTGAGTGACCATACTTCACCACTCTGGTCAATGTGGAGTGGGGGGGGGTGAGTGACCATACTTCACCACTCTGGTCAATGTGGAGTGGGGGGGTGGGTGACCATACTTCACCATTCTGGTCAATGTGGAGTGGGGGGGGTGAGTGACCATACTTCACCACTCTGGTCAATGCGGAGTGGGGGGGGGGGGGTGAGTGACCATACTTCACCACTCTGGTCAATGTGAAGTGGGGGGGGGGTGAGTGACCATACTTCACCACTCTGGTCAATGTGGAGTGGGGGGGGGGGTGGGTGACCATACTTCACCACTCTGGTCAATGTGGAGTGGGGGGGGGTGAGTGACCATACTTCACCACTCCGGTCAATGTGGAGTGGGGGGGGGGGGTGAGTGACCATACTTCACCACTCTGGTCAATGTGGAGTGGGGGGGGGGGTGAGTGACCATACTTCACCACTCTGGTCATTGTGAAGTGGGGGGGGGGTGAGTGACCATACTTCACCACTCTGGTCAATGTGGAGTGGGGGGGGTGAGTGACCATACTTCACCACTCTGGTCAATGTGAAGTGGGGGGGGGGTGAGTGACCATACTTCACCACTCTGGTCAATGTGGAGTGGGGGGGGGGGTGAGTGACCATACTTCACCACTCTGGTCATTGTGAAGTGGGGGGGGTGAGTGACCATACTTCACCACTCTGGTCAATGTGAAGTGGGGGGGGGGTGAGTGACCATACTTCACCACTCTGGTCAATGTGGAGTGGGGGGGGTGAGTGACCATACTTCACCACTCTGGTCATTGTGAAGTGGGGGGGGTGAGTGACCATACTTCACCACTCTGGTCAATGTGGAGTGGGGGGGGGTGAGTGACCATACTTCACCACTCTGGTCAATGTGGAGTGGGGGGGGGTGAGTGACCATACTTCACCACTCTGGTCAATGTGAAGTGGGGGGGGGGTGAGTGACCATACTTCACCACTCTGGTCAATGTGGAGTGGGGGGGGGGGTGAGTGACCATA
This sequence comes from Lampetra planeri, assembly GCF_965212315.1. NCBI lineage: Eukaryota > Metazoa > Chordata > Hyperoartia > Petromyzontiformes > Petromyzontidae > Lampetra > Lampetra planeri. Next base: position 45,455 of record NW_027614276.1, on the reverse strand, counting down.
CTTCACCACTCTGGTCATTGTGAAGTGGGGGGGGGGGGGTGAGTGACCATACTTCACCACTCTGGTCAATGTGAAGTGGGGGGGGTGAGTGACCATACTTCACCACTCTGGTCAATGTGGAGTGGGGGGGGGGGGTGTTGACCATACTTCACCACTCTGGTCAATGCGGAGTGGGGGGATGAGTGACCATACTTCACCACTCTGGTCATTGTGAAGTGAGGGGGGGGGGTGGGTGACCATACTTCACCACTCTGGTCATTGTGGAGTGGGGGGGGTGGGTGACCATACTTCACCACTCTGGTCAATGCGGAGTGGTTGAGAGTTTGTTGACCATACTTCACCATTCTTGTCAATGCTTCAGGTTGGCGGCCACCAAAGCAGTGAAGCTGTCGAGGAGGGAATGGCTGCTTGTGAACGTCAACTTGTCCTGGTGAGAGTCGGGGCATCCGGTGATGCGGGTCGCGGATTGAGCGTTGCTCCCTTGCAGCTTGCCACTCCATCCAAACAACTCGTGAAAACCCCGTCCCGGTCCGATTCCGTTCATCAGTTTTTCTCACCCACACAATCACCCACTCATTCACCCACTCATTCACCCACTCACTCATTCATCCACTCACTCACTCACGCACCCATTGACCCACTCACTCACCCACTAACCCACTCACTCATTCATCCACTCACTCATTCACCCACTCACTCACGCACCCATTGACCCACTCACTCACCCATTCACACACTCACTCACTCACCCACTCATTCACCCACTCACCCATTCACACACTCACCCATTGACCCACTAACCCACTCACTCATTCACCCACTCACTAATTCACCCACTGACTCACCCATTTACCCACTCACTCACCCATTCACACACTCACTCACCCACTCATTCACCCACTCACCCATTCACACACTCACCCATTCACGCACTCACTCACCCATTCATTCACCCACTCACCCATTCACCCACTCACTCACCCATTCACCCACTCACTCACCCACTCACTCACCCACTCACTCACCCACTCATTCACCCACACAATCATCCACTCACTCACCCACTCATTCACCCACTCACTCACCCACTCGCGCACCCACTCATTCACCCACTCATTCACCCACTCACTCACCCACTCACCCACTCACCCATTCACACACTCACTCACCCATTGACCCACTAACCCACTCATTCACCCACCCACTCATTCACCCACTCACTCACCCACTCATTCACCCACTCACCCACCCATTCACCCACTTACCCATTCACACACTCATCGTCAAGATTTGTTTTGGTTTAGATCGCGTGAATATGAACGTGTCATCAAACCCGCCACCACAGCCGATTAGTTACAAGGTTTGTCACGTCAACAAAACGTACCAGTTAGTGGCGATTTTAGCACTAACCGGCTGTGTGTTGGAGAGTAAACCCACTACAACATTTACAATTCAAGTACAGATCGCCCCCGACTTTTTATTATAGCAGATAGGATTGTTTCCTGAAAAAACGTTCTATTAAATTGCAGTTCATATAGGTAGGCTAAGAATTTACCTTGTTTTTTTACTTGACGTTTTACTGTGCAATACAGTATTGTAATCAATAAATACATGCAGTTTTTACAGTACGCTACTGTGAATTGCTCTGTTGTGCTAAATTATCACCATTCTTTAAGACTCCAGGGTAGGCGAGGTCGTCTTCGACTTACGATATTTTTGACTTACGATGGGGTCGTCGTAACGCATCTCCATGATGGTGTGTGTGTGGTGATGATGTTGATGATGATGTTGATGGTGTGTGTGTGGTGTTGATGGTGTGTGTGATGATGTTGATGATGGTGTGTGTGTGTGTGATGATGTTGATGATGGTGTGTGTGATGATGTTGATGGTGTGTGTGTGGTGTTGATGGTGTGTGTGATGATGTTGATGATGGTGTGTGTGTGTGTGATGATGTTGATGATGGTGTGTGTGTGGTGTTGATGGTGTGTGTGATGATGTTGATGATGGTGTGTGTGTGTGTGATGATGTTGATGATGGTGTGTGTGTGGTGTTGATGGTGTGTGTGATGATGTTGATGATGGTGTGTGTGATGATGTTGATGATGGTGTGTGTGATGATGTTGATGATGGTGTGTGTGATGATGAGGATGATGTTGATGGTGTGTGTGTGATGATGATGATGTTGATGTGTGATGATGTGTGATGATGATGATGATGGTGTGTGATGATGATGATGTTGATGGTTTGTATGGTGGTGGTGGTGATGATGTTGATGGTGGTGTGTGTGTAATTATGTTGATGGTGTGATGATGATGACGATGTTTATGGTGTGTGTGTAATGTTGATGTGTAATGATGATGATGATGTTGATGATGATGTTGATGGTGTGTATGGTGTGTGTGATGTTGATGATGATGTGTGTGTGATGATGATGATGATGTTGATGGTGTGTATGGTGTGTGTGATGTTGATGATGATGTGTGTGTGATGATGATGTTGATGGTGTGTGGTGTTGATGATGTTGCAGTAACGATGTCCTGGACCACGTGATGCTGCGCGTGAAGGAGAAGGGCCAGCTGCGGCGATTCTCCCTCTACCTGTCGGCTCAGCTCATGTACGGCCTGGCCTGCGTCTTCTCTCGCCAGAGTGGATACCTCATCGGTGAGGCAGACGCATGCGGAGACACGGGGAGACACGGGGAGATACGGGGAGACACGGGGAGACACGGGGGACACGGGGAGACACGGGGAGACACGCGGAGACACGGGGAGACACGGGGGACACGGGGAGACACGCGGAGACACGGGGGACACGGGGAGACACGGGGAGACACGGGGGACACGGGGGACACGGGGAGACACGGGGGGACACGGGGAGACACGGGGAGACACGGGGGAGACACGGGGGAGACACGGGGGGACACGGGGAGACACAAGGGGACACGGGGGGACACGG
>NW_027614276.1:17500-37500 GCF_965212315.1 Lampetra planeri | reverse complement strand
GGTGATGGTGATGGTGGTGATGGTGGTGATGGTGGTGGTGATAGTGGTGGTGGTGGTGGTGATGATGGTGGTCATGGTGCTGATGCTGAAGGTGATGGTGGTGGTGGTGATGGTGGTGATGCTGTAGGTGATGGTGGTGATGGTGGTGGTGATGGTGGTGGTGATGCTGAAGGTGATGGTGCTGAAGGTGATGGTGATGGTGGTGATGATGAAGGTGATGGTGGTGATGGTGATGGTGGTGATGGTGGTGATGGTGGTGGTGATAGTGGTGGTGGTGGTGATGATGGTGGTGATGGTGGTGATGCTGAAGGTGATGGTGGTGGTGGTGATGGTGGTGATGCTGTAGGTGATGGTGGTGATGGTGGTGGTGATGGTGGTGGTGATGCTGAAGGTGATGGTGCTGAAGGTGATGGTGGTGATGGTGGTGGTTGGCAGTGATGTTGGTTAAAGTGGTTTCCCTGCACCTCCAATAGGCGCGGTTGGCTACGTACGATCCAAAAGAAGTTCAACATACACACGGCAGTGAATGTTTGTGTGTGGTGAATGTGTGTGTGTTGTGAATGTTTGTGTCTGTATATGTGTGTGTGGAACGTGTGGAACGTGTGTATTGTCTGGGATGTGTGTTGTGTGTGGTGTTTGTTGTGAATGTTTGTGTGTGGTGTTTTGTGTTGTGAATGTGTTGTGTGTGTGTGTTGTGAATGTTTGTGTGTGGTGAATGTGTGTGTGTGTTGTGTTGTGTGTGTGTTTGTTGTGAATGTGTGTGTGGGGTGTTTGTGTTATGAATGTTTGTGTGTGGTGTGTGTGTGGTGTGTGTTGTGAATGTGTGTGTATTGTGAATGTGTGTGTGTGTTGTGTGTGTGTTGTGAATGTGTGTGTGTTGTGTGTGTGTTGTGAATGTGTGTGTGTTGTGAATGTGTGTGTGTTGTGAATGTGTGTGTGTTGTGTGTGTGTTGTGAATGTGTGTGTGTTGTGAATGTGTGTGGTGTGTGTTGTGAATGTGTGTGGTGTGTGTTGTGAATGTGTGTGTGTTGTGAATGTGTGTGTGTTGTGTGTTGTGAATGTGTGTGGTGTGTGTGTTGTGAATGTGTGTGTGTTGTGAATGTGTGTGTGTTGTGAATGTGTGTGTTGTGTGTGTGTTGTGAATGTGTGTGGTGTGTGTTGTGAATGTGTGTGTGTTGTGTGTTGTGAATGTGTGTGTGTTGTGAATGTGTGTGTGTTGTGAATGTGTGTGTTGTGTGTGTGTTGTGAATGTGTGTGTGTGTGGTGTTTGTGTTGTGGCTCATCCATCCCTCGTGTGTCAACTCCTCTCTGCGCCTGCACACAAACACAAAGATCGCTGATGATGCCGCTGACAATCATACTGATTCTGCTTCATGAATGACGCTGCTGCTGATGACGCTGATGATGACGCTGCTGATGACGCTGCTGATGACGCTGATGATATTGACGATGATCATGATCTGGCAGCTGTGGAGGAGGAGGAGGAGGAGGTCTTGCGCAAGGATGGGACTTATGAAGATTCTGGAGTCACTCAGCACCCATCCGGGTGGGCACGGAGGGCACACAACGTCCAGCACTCACTCGCCCAAAGACAAAGATCCCCCGTGTAGCCTTAACAGACTGTAGGGGCAAGTGCTGCGAGCGAGCACCTATGAAGGCCGGCACGGCCTTTGTCTCCCTAGTGAAAGATGTTTACACATCGCACCAGGTACTCATTTGAGGCTGAGTCGACCTAGGGGAGGCCCGGGACCAGTTCACCTCCTGTCCCACTCACGCACCCACTCACTCACTCACTCTCTCACTTGCACATTCACTCACCCACTCACCTACTGTCCCACTCACCGACCTACCTACTCGCTCACTCACTCGCACACTCACTCACCCACTCACACACTGTCCCACTCACCCACCCACTCACTCATGCACTCTCTCACTCGCACACTCTCTCACTCGCACACTCACTCACACACTCACCCACCTATCCACTCCCACTCACTCATGCACCCTCGCACACTCACTCACTCGCACACCCACTCACCCACTGTCCCACTCACCCACCCATTCACTTTCGCACTCACCCAATCACTCACATACCTACTCACTGATACACTCACACACCCTTTGATTGAGCCACTCACTCACCCACTGTCGCTCTCACCCACTCACACACCCACTCGCACACTCACCCACTCACTCACCCACTCGCACACTTACCCACTCACTCACCCACTGTCGCTCTCACCCACTCACACACGCAATCTCGCACACTCACTCACCCACTCTCCCACTCACTCACACACTCACCCACTCACTCGCACATTCACCCACTCACTGTCCCACTCACGCACTCTCTCACTCACTGTCCCTCTCACCCACTCACACACGCAATCTCGCACACTCACCCACTCACTCACTCACCCACTCTCCCACTCGCACACTCACCCACTCACCCACCCACTCACCCAATCACACACCCACTCACTTACTCACCCACTATCCCACCCACTCACCCACTGTCCCACTCACACACTCACCCACTCACACACTCACCCACTCACACACTCACCCACTCACACACTCACCCACTCACGCACTCACCCACTGTCCCACTCACACACTCACCCACTCACACACTCACCCACTCACACACTCACCCACTCACGCACTCACCCACTGTCCCACTCACACACTCACCCACTCACACACTCACCCACTCACACACTCACCCACTCACGCACTCACCCACTATCCCACTCACCCACCCACTGTCCCACTAAACGCACTCTCTCACTCACCCACTCACACACTCACCCACTCACACACTCACCCACTCACACACTCACCCACTCACACACTGACCCACTCACACACTCACCCACTCTCCCACTCACGCACTCACCCACTCACGCACTCACCCACTCACACACTCACCCACTCACACACTCACCCACTCTCCCACTCACGCACTCACCCACTCACGGACTCACCCACTCACTCACCCACTCACCCACTCACACACTCACCCACTCACACACTCACCCACTCACACACTCACCCACTCACCCACTCACACACTCACACACTCACCCACTCACACACTCACCCACTCACACACTCACCCACTCACACACTCACCCACTCTCCCACTCACACACTCACCCACTCACACACTCACCCACTCACACACTCACCCACTCACACACTCACACACTCACCCACTCACACACTCACCCACTCACACACTCACCCACTCACCCACTCACACACTCACCCACTCACACACTCACCCACTCACACACTCACCCACTCACACACTCACCCACTCTCCCACTCACACACTCACCCACTCACGCACTCACCCACTCACTCACTCACCCACTCTCCCACTCGCACACTCACCCACTCACACACTCACCCACTCACACACTCACCCACTCACGCACTCACCCACTGTCCCACTCACACACTCACCCACTCACACACTCACCCACTCACACACTCACCCACTCACGCACTCACCCACTCATGCACTCACCCACTGTCCCACTCACACACTCACCCACTCACACACTCACCCACTCACACACTCACCCACTCACGCACTCACCCACTGTCCCACTCACACACTCACCCACTCACACACTCACCCACTCACACACTCACCCACTCACGCACTCACCCACTATCCCACTCACCCACCCACTGTCCCACTAAACGCACTCTCTCACTCACCCACTCACACACTCACCCACTCACACACTCACCCACTCACACACTCACCCACTCACACACTCACCCACTCACACACTCACCCACTCTCCCACTCACGCACTCACCCACTCACGCACTCACCCACTCACACACTCACCCACTCACACACTCACCCACTCTCCCACTCACGCACTCACCCACTCACGCACTCACCCACTCACTCACCCACTCACCCACTCACACACTCACCCACTCACACACTCACCCACTCACACACTCACCCACTCACCCACTCACACACTCACACACTCACCCACTCACACACTCACCCACTCACACACTCACCCACTCACACACTCACCCACTCTCCCACTCACACACTCACCCACTCACACACTCACCCACTCACACACTCACCCACTCACACACTCACACACTCACCCACTCACACACTCACCCACTCACACACTCACCCACTCACCCACTCACACACTCACCCACTCACACACTCACCCACTCACACACTCACCCACTCACACACTCACCCACTCTCCCACTCACACACTCACCCACTCACGCACTCACCCACTCACTCACCCACTCTCCCACTCGCACACTCACCCACTCACACACTCACCCACTCACACACTCACCCACTGTCCCACTCACACACTCACCCACTCACACACTCACCCACTCACACACTCACCCACTCACGCACTCACCCACTGTCCCACTCACACACTCACCCACTCACTTACTCACCCACTCACACACTCACCCACTCACGCACTCACCCACTGTCCCACTCACACACTCACCCACTCACACACTTACCCACTCACACACTCACCCACTCACACACTCACCCACTCACTCACCCACCCACTCACGCACTCTCTCACTCACACACTCTCCCACTCACACACTCACCCACTCACACACTCACCCACTCACACACTCACACACTCACCCACTCACACACTCACCCACTCACTCACCCACCCACTCACTCACGCACTCTCTCACTCACCCACTCTGCGTGCGTCTCTGTCTCTCCAGGATTTCACTGGAGGCCGACGTGGAAGTCACGAAGAGGCGCACGGTCGACGACATCCGCGCCGCGCCACTCGCCGCCTCTCCCGACGCCCTGGGTGAGACACACGGGGACACGGGGACACGGGGACACGCGGATTGCACTTCGCTTTGCAAGTCCGCACCTACAGCTGGATTTCTTTCGCACCACGGGGTTTGCTGCTGAGTGAGGGTGCGATGGGCTAGTTGTCTCACTCCCATTGCTCTGTGCACACTTTATTGAAATTGGCACGGAAAATAAAGATCGATTGATCAATCAATCTGTATTTTTGATTGTGAATGCTTCGTTTGAGACGTTCGCTCGTGAATTCACAGAGGCCACACTCACTGGAGCTGTCGCCCCAGCCATGCCGAGCCCCCCCTCCCCTCTACGTAGAGCGGTACACACATCACACACACACACACGTGACACACACACACGTGTACACACACACACACGTGTACACACACACACACGTGTACACACACGTGACACACACACACACACACGTGACACACACACACGTGACACACACATGTACACACACACACGTGTACACACACACGTGTACACACACACACGTGTACACACACGTGACACACACACACACACACGTGACACACACACACACACACACGTGACACACACATGTACACACACACACGTGTACACACACACGTGTACACACACACACGTGTACACACACGTGACACACACACGTGACACACACACACACACGTGACACACACATGTACACACACACACGTGTACACACACACGTGTACACACACACACGTGTACACACACCACACATACGTGGACACACACCATACACACGTGTACATACACACGTGTACACACACACCACACACACACACACGTGTACACACACACGTGTACACACACACACACGTGACACACACACACGTGTACACACACACCACACACTTGTACACACACACGTGTACACACACACGTGACACACACACGTGTACACACACACACACGTGACACACACACACGTGTACACACACACACACACGTGTACACACACACGTGTACACACACACGTGTACACACACACGTGTACACACACACCACACACGTGTGTATTTGGAGTTTGCATGTCTCTCGCTCTCTCTCCCCGTGGCTGCGTGGATCTGTCACCGCGTCCTCCGGTGTTTCCCTCCGCACTTAGAATCAACGTCGCGCGTGTTGGAGTATTTGGCTGCTGTGAATGTCCACGTAGATGATGATGATGACACGGCGCTTGGTAGCGCTAACATGAAAGAGAAACGACCTTCTGCGCTGCGCGTCTCTGCCGCCCGTAGGATGACAGCCTGGACAGCCCCTTCCACCTGCCCCCCCTCAGCCCCGAGGGGGCCGCCCCCCCTCCCTATCGACGCCGCCGCCGCCACCGCCTCTTCAGCGACGACGACACCCAGATGCCGCAGGACGAGATGAGGGCACAGGTGGCCGGGCCCCAACGCTCGCTGCAGCCGTTCGTGAGTAGCGCCGTCACCGTCGTAGCGAGCCGGTGGGCGGGTGGGTGGGCGGGTGGGTGAGTTAGTGGGTGAGCGAGTGGGTGGGTGGGTGGGTGGGTGAGTTAGTGGGTGAGTGAGTTAGTGGGTGGGTGAGTGAGCGAGTGGGTGGGTGGGTGAGTGAGTTAGTGGGTGGGTGGGTGGGTGGGCGGGAGAGCGAGCAGGTAGGTGGGTGAGTGAGTGAGTGGGTGTGTGAGCGAGTAGGTGGGTGGGTGACTGAGTGGGCGGGTGAGTGGGTGGGCGCGTGGGTGAGTGAGTTAGTGGGTGAGCGAGTGGGTGGGTGAGTTAGTGGGTGAGTGGGTGGGTGGGAGAGCGAGCAGGTAGGTGGGTGGGTGGGTGAGTGAGCGGGTGGGTGAGTTAGTGGGTGGGTGAGTGGGCGGGTGGGTGAGTTAGTGGGTGGGTGAGTGGGTGGGTGGGTGAGTGGGTGAGTGGGCGGGTGAGTGGGTGGGTGAGTGGGTGGGTGGGTGGGTGAGTGAGCGTGTGGGTGGGTGAGTGGGTGGGTGGGTGGGTGAGTGAGTTAGTGGGTGATTGAGCGAGTGGGTGGGTGGGTGACTGAGTGGGCGGGTGAGTGGGTGGGCGGGAGAGCGAGCAGGTAGATGGGTGAGTGGGTGGGTGAGTGGGCGAGTGGGTGGGTGAGTGGGTGGGTGGGTGGGTGAGTGAGTGAGTGGGTGTGTGAGCGAGTAGGTGGGTGGGTGAGTGTCAACTTTTTTTATTGAGAATCACGGTGTGAAAATGTCTGTGTGTTAATAATGATATTGATGATCATGATAGCGATGACATCATGTTCATGATGGTGTCGATGATGCGATGTTAACGGTGATGTTTGCTTTTCTCAAATCCAGGTTCCTATTGAGCCAGAATCTATTCAAAGGAATTCCGTTTCTTATCTATTCAGAAACCCGGCATCAGGTAAACTACTTTGGATGATGACTACTTTGGACATGTGTAAGAAAGAGTTTAATAGCTCATCAGATTCGTCCAGGATAAATAAAGAATCTGACGACGATGGTGGTGCCAAAAGGCGCACAACTCAAAGACAATGCACCATCAGAGTATGAGAGCTCGGGGTAAAGCATTTACACCATTGGAACCTCATTTGCCAGTAAAAAATATGATAAATGTTTTTTTACCAATGAGTTGTGCGCCTTTTGGCGTCATCTGGTCCAACACCATGTGAGACTAGGCTCTAAGGAAAGCTGTTTCGGGTGTGGACCAATCAACTTCAAGGACAGTGCATACATTATCAGAGTTATGTTTTTTGTTTGCATTATGACTGCAGGTATTGTGGTCTATGCAAACATGACTCCTCGTAAAAAAGGTGTCAGTTTTGTTGCCAGATAAAAGGGTAAAAAAACAATGATCATCTCTTAGCCACCGCGGCGAGATTTCATCAGTCTGGCGTAGACCTCAACGTGACCGGAGAAATGGGCGAGCGAGCGCGGTAGTCGTAGCGATAGAAGAGAGACACGCAGGCGAGTGACCACAAGTGAGGTGGGTGGGTGAGTCGTTGAGCGAGTGGGTGAGTGGGTGAGTTGGTAGGTGGGTGGGTGAGTGGGTGAGTCGGTAGGTGGGTGGGTGAGTGGGTGAGCGGGGTGAGCGAGTGGGTGAGTGGGTGAGTCGTTCAGCGAGTGGGTGAGTGGGTGAGTTGGTAGGTGGGTGGGTGAGTGGGTGAGTCGGTAGGTGGGTGGGTGAGTGGGTGAGCGGGTGAGCGAGTGGGTGAGTGGGTGAGTCGTTGAGCGAGTGAGTGAGTGGGTGAGCGAGTGACTTGGTAGGTGGGTGGGTGAGTGGGTGAGTGGGTGAGTCGGTAGGTGGGTGGGTGAGTGGGTGAGTCGTTGAGCGAGTGAGCAAGTGGGTGATTGGGTGAGTCGGTAGGTGGGTGGGTGAGTCGTTGAGTGGGTGAGTGAGTGGGTGAGCAAGTGACTTGGTAGGTGGGTGGGTGAGTGGGTGAGTCGTTGAGCGGGTGACTGATGGAGTGAGCAAGTGACTGGGTGAGTGGGTGAGTAATGGAGCGGGTGAGCGAGTGGGTGAGTAGTTGAGTGGGTGAGCGAATGACTGGGCGCTGGGTGAGTAGTGGAGCGAGTGAATGATTGAGTGAGTGAGCGAGTGGGTAGGTGAGTAGTTGAGTGGGTGAGCGAGTGACTGGTGAGTAGTTGAGTGAATGAGTGAGTGAGCGAGTGGGTGGGTGAGTAGTTGAGCGAGTGAATGATTGAGTGAGTGAGCGAGTGGGTGGGTGAGTAGTTGAGTGGGTGATCGAGTGACTGGGTGGGTGGGTGAGTAGTTGAGCGAGTGAATGATTGAGTGAGTGAGCGAGCGAGTGGGTGGGTGAGTAGTTGAGCAACTGAATGATTGAATGAGTGAGTGAGTGGGTGAGTAGTGGAGCGAGTGAATGATTGAGTGAGTGAGTGAGCAAGTGGGTGGGTGAGTAGTTGAGCGAGTGAATGATTGAGTGAGTGAGCGAGTGAATGTAAATGACTCACTGAGTGTAGTTTACCGGAACAGCAACCAAGGAGCCCGGCGACCCGAGTTCGATTCCCACTCAGGGCCAACTCCCCACCCCCAACTTCGCGGTCTGTTGAGGCCATGCCGGGGGATCTGTGTGCCAATTCTGCGCCGTCTGTCCTGGTACAGGCTCCACGGAGGGGAGTTTCCGTGCGGTGATTCTCTCTCTGGGCCGCGTGCAGGTTGGCTGATGCCCCCTCTACGTGGGCTGTGGGACAGGGCGGCCGTGCCTCCGGCATCCGCCAGGAGACGGGCGCCCGCCCCCAGCGTGTCTCCCTCGTCCGTCTGCAGCGAGACCGAGGTGGGTGGGTGGGTGGGTGACGATCGTGGCCGGGTCCCTCGTCAGAGGGATTTTCGCCGTCGATTGGAGCAGCTGGGGTGGGGGGGGGACACTACATTTCGTAAACAATCGGCAACGGATAGTTGTTTTTTACCCTTCTATCTGGCAACAAAACTGACACCTTTTTTTTACAAGGAGTCATGTTTGCATAGACCACAATACCTGCAGTCATAATGCAAACAAAAAACATAACTCTGTATGCACTGTCCTTGAAGTTGATTGGTCCACACCCGAGACAGCTTTCCTTAGAGCCTAGTCTCACGTGGGTTGGACCAGATGACGCCAAAAGGTGCACAACTCAAAGACAATGTACCATCAGAGTATGAGACCCCCACCCTGCCACACAAAGCCCACCGAGGTCTTCACTTATTGGCCAGAAGCGACTTGGGCACAGATGACGGCTCAACAAAGCGGATTATCATTTATACGTTTACAGCGGCGTGCGTCTAGGTGCGCAGGGAAAGATGGGTGGTATCGCAGGGAAAGTGTGCAGACGCCGCAGCAGAGGTCGCAAACGGGTTTTGATTCCTTACCCGTACCCGTACCCGGCCGCACCAGGGTCGCAAATGGGTACCCGTACCAGTACCCGGCCGGGTACGGGTACCCGTTCCCTACCCGTACCCTACCCAAAATGAGTGACAAACGGTTACTCACCAGTGACTCACGGCCTACCTGATACCCGTACCTGGCCGGGTACGGGTATCGGGTACCCGGTTGCGACCTCTGCGCTGCAGTAAACCATTGGGTTAGATCGCGTTTGATAAATGAACGTAAACCCGACACAGCCAATGAGTAAGGTTTGTCACGTGAACAGAACGTGGCAATTCGTTACCACCACAGCGCACCGCTGTGCTGTACTCACAACGGGCAGTGGCGGGTCTAACGACACACGTTCATATACTTGCGCGACCTGCGTTATGGACGGCGTTTGTCACGCGTTGAGTCGGCAGAGGACGCAGCACTGAGGTTTGTCGTGGACGAGAGAGCGAGAGAGACAACGCCGCCCTGAGGGGGAGGACGTTGAGACAGAATCCGTCACAGACAGCAGCGACAATTGTGAGCGGCGAAGGAGTTTGTGTGCTGGGGGAGTTTGCCAGCGAGCACATCGGCTACAAGGCCAGACTGAAGATCTCAGTGCAGCTCTGCTGTGTGCCTGCCAGGCTGGCACATTGAACGAGACTGACAGAGATGAGATGTTGGCCACTCGGGATGTACCGCTGCTGCTGCTGCTGCTGAATAATGTTGGTAGCGAGAGCCACTACGTGTTAAACTGATGCTGATTCAGTGGCACACTCACACAAGGATGGCTGTGAAGATTATGGAATGTCTACAGCAAAAAATTGCCTTGATGTGTTTTGTTATTTTGAATGTAGAGGGACAGATTCGGAGAAAAGATGACGACCCGTTTTTATTTTCTGTGCAGGTGGTGAGAGCACAAGTGGAGAGAAGCACACTGCTTGGAATCACTGGAGGTGAGCGGTGGTGGTGGTGGTGGTGGTGGTAGTGATGATGGTAGTGGTGGTGGTGGTGATGGTGATGATGGTGGTATGATGGTGATGGTGGTGGTGGTGATGTTGGTGGTGGTGGTGATGATTCCAGTGATGATTGTGGTGGTGATGATGATGGTGGTGGTGATTATTCTAGCGATGATGATGATGGTGGTGGTGGTATGGTGGTGATGATTCTAGTGATGATTGTGAAGATGATGGTGGTTGTGATGATAATATAATGTAATCTGATAATGCTGGCGGTGACGATGGTGATATGATGTGATAATGTAATGGTGATGATGTGGTGATGGTGTTGCTACCCATGTGAATGACAGTAGCGATGTTGACTGATGATGTTTTACAGAAGGAATAGAGTCTGCGGATGGGGAGAGCATCACTGCTGCAGAAATCGATAAGTACGTGGAGTTATTCGTCCATCAACAGCCGCTGTTCACCAATTACCGGTGACGTCAACCACGGTGCTTGTGCCAGGCTAGGTGCACTTTCAGGCGATCACGTGAAGTGTCGGAGACTCATTTGCAGGAGGTCACGGGACAGACGCAGGTGCCATGGGTTGACTGGCTGAGGCAGAGGCATCACCACACAGAGACCCATAGACTCACCACACAGAGACCCATAGACTCATCACACAGCAGAGACCCGTAGACTCATCACAGAGACCCATAGACTCATCACACAGCAGAGACCCATAGACTCATCACAGAGACCCATAGACTCATCACACAGCAGAGACCCACAGACTCATCACAGAGACCCATAGACTCATCACACAGCAGAGACCCGTAGACTCATCACACAGCAGAGACCCGTAGACTCATCACACAGCAGAGACCCATAGACTCATCACACAGCAGAGACCCATAGACTCATCACACAGCAGAGACCCATAGACTCATCACACAGCAGAGACCCATAGACTCATCACACAGCAGAGACCCATAGACTCATCACACAGCAGAGACCCGTAGACTCATCACACAGCAGAGACCCATAGACTCATCACACAGCAGAGACCCATAGACTCATCACACAGCAGAGACCCATAGACTCATCACACAGCAGAGACCCATAGACTCATCACACAGCAGAGACCCGTAGACTCATCACACAGCAGAGACCCATAAACTCATCACACAGTAGAGACCCGTAGACTCATCACACAGCAGAGACCCGTAAACTCATCACACAGCAGAGACCCATAGACTCATCACACAGCAGAGACCCGTAGACTCATCACACAGCAGAGACCCGTAGACTCATCACACAGTAGAGACCCGTAGACTCATCACACAGCAGAGACCCATAGACTCATCACACAGCAGAGACCCATAGACTCATCACACAGCAGCGACCCGTAGACTCATCACAGAGACCCATAGACTCACCACACAGTAGAGACCCGTAGACTCATCACACAGCAGAGACCCATAGACTCACCACACAGCAGAGACCCATAGACTCACCACACAGAGACCCACAGACTCACCACACACAGAGACCCGTAGACTCATCACAGAGACCCACAGACTCATCACATTCCCGTTTGTGTTTCCCAGGTTCCCCAGCGCCTTGGTTCACGAGGTGGCGATGGACGAGGTGGGGATGGAGGAGGTGGAGGCTGCAGTGGAGGCAGCGTCCCCTGAGGCGGCTATCTTCCCCGCGGTGCCCTCGCGCTCCCCCACGCCTCCTGCCAGACTTGCATCGCCGCTCCAGGAGGCGGCGGCGGCGGCGGCGGCGGCGGCGACGCGGAATCGGCTCCTGCAGTGAGTCACAATCGCGAGATTTGTTTGTCCCGCAGGAGGAAATGCGACGAGCCGCCGAAGCTCTTTGTCACGGGGGCACGGGGTCAGAAGCTCACAACCACAAACAATACGGAGAACACGACGGCAGTGCAAAGCGTTGGAGGGCTAAACACATCGCTCAACAAAACTAGCTACAAATTTCAACGGCACTATTTCTATTAGGCGCCGACCGAAATTCGGTTTCAGCGCCGAAATTTGGCTAATGGCCTCTTTGGGCAAACTTTGGGTTTTGGCCGAAAGTAAATTTGAAACTTTTGGTTTTGGCCGAAGCTGATTTTGACTTTCGGTCGCCATTCGTCAACCGAAGATCTATTTGTAGAATATAACGCCGGTGCCTGGTCTATCACTCTGCCTATCGGCCGGTCAGTCGGCGCTCGGCAATCCTGTGCGATAGGCTGCACACACACACACGTCAGCAGCAGCTTCAGTAGCTGCAGCAGCAGCAGCAGCAGCTGCAGCAACAGCAGCTGCAGCAGCAGCAGCTGCAGCTTGGGTCTGTGGTCAACAGCCTGTCTGGCTGCATGCGGAGAAACTGTTGTTTTTTTTGGATCTTTCGGTAAAATCACGTAAAATGGAAATAATAAAATAATAAAATAAAACATTATAAAATCATTCTCACGACGTTTCGGCCACAACCAAGAAGATGAATCCCTGCAGTCACGAAAGCTGTTGTTTCTTAACTACAACATTCGTCTGTTTGTATATAATTACTAAGGAAGTATCACCTACAGATTTGATATTCAGCGACTCTTACTGCAGGCTCTGAATGATTAAGTTCTAGATTTATTTTGAATTAAAGTAGCATTGCATCACGACGCAATTCATACATCTTGTGTCCGGTAACTTCGGTTCTGTACATTTCTGTTTCGGTCGAAAGTGAAGTTGAACTTTCGGCTTCGGTTTTGGCCAAAAGTGTGTTTAGGGAAAAACGAAAGGACAAATCCACCGCTACGACGGGTAGAGAGACACAAACTCCAAATATACTGCGGGCGTCAGGGTCGGGGTCGAACCCACGACCTCCTGTGTATCAGGCGAGGTAGTGAACATCCTTGTCACTGTGGGTTCGATCCCCACCCTGATTACAACTGCTGCTGCTGCTGTATATGTTTGAGTTTGTGTCTCTCATCATCATCATCATCACGGTGGGCTAGGAGATGTTGACTACCTCGCCTGGTCTACAGGAGGTCTATGTGGAGTCTGCGTCTCTCTCATCATCATCACGGTGACTAGGAGATGTTGACTACCTCGCCTGGTCTACAGGAGGTCGTGGGTTCGATCCTGGCCCTGACGACGCCTGTATATGGGCATGTATGTGTGTGCGTGTCTGTGTGTGTGTGACTGACTGTGTGCGTGCGTGCGTGTGTGTGTGTGTGTGCGTGTGTGCGTGTGTGTGTACATGTTCGTGTGTGCGTGTGTGTGTGTGTGTGTGCGTGTGTGTGTGTGCGTGTGTGTGTGTGCGTGTGTGTGTGTGTGCGTGTGTGCGTGTGTGTGTGTGTGCGTGTGTGTGTGTGCGTGTGTGTGCGTGTGTGCGCGTGCGTGCGCGTGTGTGCGTGTGCGTGTGTGTGTGGGTGTGTGTGTCTGTGTGTGTGTGCGTGTGTGTGTGTGTGGGTGTGTGTGTCTGTGTGTGTGTGCGTGTGTGTGTGTGTGGGTGTGTGTGTCTGTGTGTGTGTGCGTGTGTGTGTGTGTGGGTGTGTGTGTCTGTGTGTGTGTGCGTGTGTGTGTGTGTGGGTGTGTGTGTCTGTGTGTGTGTGCGTGTGTGTGTGTGTGGGTGTGTGTGTCTGTGGGTGTGTGTGTGTGGGTGCAGGCGCATCGAGGAGTTGACACGAGAGACGGGTGACGCGCTTATGTCCCTTCTCATCCCACGTGATCGCACAACACGCGGCACGGCAGCCAGAGTCTTCTACTTGTGTTTGGGTAAACGCAACACGCACACAGACACAGCACACGTAACACATATACACACACATATACACACATATACACACACATACATACACACATACACAGACACAGCACACGTAACACACACACACATACACACACACATATACACACATACATACACACACATACACAACAACAACAACCGCCATTCGCCACTAAGTGGCGGTGACGTCACCACGACGCCTGTGCCAGGCCAAGTGCACCTTGAGGCCACGTGAAGTGTCGAACGCCCGCTGGCAGGAGGTCACGGGGCAGACCCAGCAGGTGCCACGGGTCGACTGACCGAGATGACCGAGATGACTGGCTGATGCACCACCTGTGCCCCCTACCGTACCAACTTGCTGTGCTTTAGCCACCCGGCGCTCCGCTCGTTGTTGTGAGCGTCGCTCCTCCGCCCTCCGTTGTTGTTGGAGGGCGACTGCCTCCAACTGCCCAGTAGCGTCTTTCACGAGCCTCCTCCACTGAGGCCGATCTTGACACCGCTGGTACCAGTCATCGGCAAGTCCACTCAGCTCCACGTCCTCCTGTACCACATCACTCCATCTCTTCTCTAGCCCGTGCCGCGCCCGTTTAGCCCCCTCGATCCGGCCGAACAAAAGCTGTTTAGGCATGCGGTGGCTGGGCATGCGGGCTACATGACCCAGCCAACGCAGCCTTGCCTGCCGGAGGAGCTCACCGATGGGACTTTGTCCAGATCTTTCAAGGATTTGTGAGCTCCTCACACAATCCAGCCTGCAGGTTAAACCCAGGATGGATCGTAGGCAGGCCAGCCTAAACGTTTCCAACACACACCCCAACACATACACGTAACACACACATATATACACATATACATACACACACACATACATATACACACACACATACACAGACACACACACATACTGTGTGTCTGTGTGTGTGTGTGCACGTGTACAGAACTGGCTGGGCACCGTATTATCGCTTTGGAGCAGACGCAGCCGTTTGGAGCGATCCGGATCACGCGTGGACCCGACTTCACCAGCGGACTATGAGTCCATCACAAGCCCACTGACGATGAGTCCATCACAAGCCGACTGACGATGAGTCCATCACAAGCCGACTGACGATGAGTCCATCACAAGCCCACTGACGATGAGTCCATCGCAAGCCCACTGACGATGAGTCCATCACAAGCCCACTGACGATGAGTCCATCGCAAGCCGACTGACGATGAGTAATGAGGCGATCTACAAACCCTTTCTGGCAATGGCACCGGAGTTTGCGTTGAGATGTTCAAACACCAAATAGGCAGCAGCAGCAGCAGCAGCTAGTTCGAGGCAATCGCCAAGTCTGCGGTTGCCTCACGCAGACTGGGGGCAAGACATGCAGACCAACACCCTCTGATAATGATCATAATGAGAGTGTACACACTCTTTCTGAACCTGGTCAGCCTACAGCAGAGCCACAAGGCAAGGTCGTAGCAGCCATGGAACCAACATTGGGGTGGGAGACCAAATTTTCCCGGGTGTCTGGGGGCCCCAACACAGAGAATATCTACATTTGAAAAGAATTTCCTGCCTAAGATATTTTAAAAATTCAGTCACACGTGGGATGGACTTTCTATTTACGTTGTACAATAATGTCTAATGGTGTATTACATTACGTTGTATGCAACAGCAGAGATTAGGGATTAGTGAAGTACAACCATAACCACAATCATATAAACACAAATCTACGCGTCGATTTATATGAAGACAAGTCCAGATATTGTGGCCAAGTTTTAGCAAATTGTTGTTTTTATTAACATAGCAGAGCAATTGTTTTTTACAGCAATACATGAGGCGGGGACAATTTGAGCTTATTTTAATATTGTTGGGGGTGATAATGACAGACTTGGGACAAGTTTCAATGTCAGTATCGCAGCACTGAGAGCTCGGCTTGAGCGGTTATCATAGATCCATGGAACCTGTGATCAGGTTGGTGTTTGAACATTTGAACGTCTTTGTTATTGCCAGAAAGGGCCAAGCCAATTGTCATCGAAACAATGATCATACATTTGGATCGTTGTATGTGTACACACGGCATGATGTCTGTTTTGTTTGTACACACGGCATGATATGTCCGTTGTGTTTGTACACACGGCGTGATGTCCCTTGTGTTTGTACACACGGCGTGATGTCCCTTGTGTTTGTACACACGGCATGATGTCCCTTGTGTTTGTACACACGGCGTGATGTCCCTTGTGTTTGTACACACGGCGTGATGTCCCTTGTGTTTGTACACACGGCGTGATGTCCCTTGTGTTTGTACACACGGCGTGATGTCCCTTGTGTTTGTA
This sequence comes from Lampetra planeri, assembly GCF_965212315.1. Lineage (NCBI taxonomy): Eukaryota > Metazoa > Chordata > Hyperoartia > Petromyzontiformes > Petromyzontidae > Lampetra > Lampetra planeri. The sequence goes on along the minus strand of NW_027614276.1, from coordinate 20,778 downwards.
CACACGGCGTGATGTCCCTTGTGTTTGTACACACGGCGTGATGTCCCTTGTGTTTGTACACACGGCGTGATGTCCCTTGTGTTTGTACACACGGCGTGATGTCCCTTGTGTTTGTACACACGGCGTGATGTCCCTTGTGTTTGTACACACGGCGTGATGTCCCTTGTGTTTGTTTCAGGGACGCGCTGACGACATTGGAGTTGTGTGATCTGCGCGTCCTGAATTAGAGAATTACAACGAGTTCGTTTCGTTCCTTGCACGCGTTAAAATCACTTTAGGTTTGATAAGCAAGGACACATTTCATCAACAGCTATTAAACGTATTCAATAGCATTTTCAAAAGTACGTAATAATTACGCTACGTTTTAATGTGTTAATAGTGCTAATTAGAATATATTTGTTATATTTTAATGTATTTATTAAATACGTGTATTAAATATTTTATTGATTGTTTAACACGCAAACATTTACAAACAGAATCAAACATAGCAACAACCATCGTGCCATTATGGTTTATACCTGAAGTAATTTTACAAACATTAACGCCTCTAAACGCTGACATTCTGCGAACTAAGATTCAGTACAATGAACTTGGGGCTTGTCTTGCCTTTACCTTACACACACATCTACAACAATAACGTTAATGATTAAATGCACTGAAATTAATAACTATTTTATACATTCTAAACTAGACTTTATTTAATCTCTCTCACCACTTTATCTCTCATCACTTTATCTCTCATCACTTTATCTCTCATCATTATTTCCTGACCATTAAAAATGTTTAAAAAAATATTAAAAAGTATTTCCCGACACAGCGTTGCTGATCACATGACAACGTTATTCAGGCAGCTGTCTTTAATAGCTCTGTCTTTGACAGCTCTGTCTTTGATAGCTCTGTCTTTGATAGCTCCGTCTTTGATAGCTCTGTCTTTGATAGCTCCGTCTTTAATAGCTCTGTCTTTGACAGCTCTGTCTTTGATAGCTCTGTCTTTGATAGCTCCGTCTTTGATAGCTCTGTCTTTGATAGCTCCGTCTTTAATAGCTCTGTCTTTGATAGCTCTGTCTTTGATAGCTCCGTCTTTAATAGCTCTGTCTTTGATAGCTCTGTCTTTGATAGCTCCGTCTTTAATAGCTCTGTCTTTGATAGCTCTGTCTTTAATAGCTCTGTCTTTGATAGCTCCGTCTTTGATAGCTCTGTCTTTGACAGCTCTGTCTTTGATAGCTCTGTCTTTGACAGCTCTGTCTTTGATAGCTCTGTCTTTGACAGCTCTGTCTTTAATAGCTCCGTCTTTAATAGCTCTGTCTTTGATAGCTCTGTCTTTGACAGCTCTGTCTTTGACAGCTCTGTCTTTAATAGCTCCGTCTTTAATAGCTCTGTCTTTGACAGCTCTGTCTTTGATAGCTCTGTCTTTGACAGCTCTGTCTTTGATAGCTCTGTCTTTAATAGCTCTGTCTTTGATAGCTCCGTCTTTGATAGCTCTGTCTTTGATAGCTCTGTCTTTGATAGCTCTGTCTTTGACAGCTCTGTCTTTGATAGCTCTGTCTTTGATAGCTCTGTCTTTGATAGCTCTGTCTTTGACAGCTCTGTCTTTGATAGCTCTGTCTTTGACAGCTCTGTCTTTGATAGCTCTGTCTTTGACAGCTCTGTCTTTGATAGCTCTGTCTTTAATAGCTCTGTCTTTGATAGCTCCGTCTTTGATAGCTCTGTCTTTGATAGCTCTGTCTTTGATAGCTCTGTCTTTGATAGCTCTGTCTTTGATAGCTCTGTCTTTGACAGCTCTGTCTTTGATAGCTCCGTCTTTGACAGCTCTGTCTTTGATAGCTCTGTCTTTGATAGCTCTGTCTTTGACAGCTCTGTCTTTGATAGCTCCGTCTTTGACAGCTCTGTCTTTGATAGCTCTGTCTTTGATAGCTCTGTCTTTGATAGCTCTGTCTTTGATAGCTCTGTCTTTGATAGCTCTGTCTTTGATAGCTCTGTCTTTGACAGCTCTGTCTTTGATAGCTCCGTCTTTGACAGCTCTGTCTTTGATAGCTCTGTCTTTGATAGCTCTGTCTTTGACAGCTCTGTCTTTGATAGCTCCGTCTTTGACAGCTCTGTCTTTGATAGCTCTGTCTTTGATAGCTCTGTCTTTGATAGCTCTGTCTTTGATAGCTCTGTCTTTGATAGCTCTGTCTTTGATAGCTCTGTCTTTGACAGCTCTGTCTTTGATAGCTCCGTCTTTGACAGCTCCGTCTTTGATAGCTCTGTCTTTGATAGCTCTGTCTTTGACAGCTCTGTCTTTGATAGCTCCGTCTTTGATAGCTCTGTCTTTGACAGCTGTCGATAAGCCAGCGACCTGTGTGGTCACGGAGGGTTTCCGAATGAGAATGTTGACTTGTACTGGAGGAATCCGAAGAGCTCCCAAGCTCTTGTGTTCTTCACAGATCTCCACGTGGGTTGCCGCAGCTTCCGTTACAATCTCCCGGCGCGGCAACATCACAGGCGCCCGTGTCAGAATTACCGACACCACAACAGCACCATCACCACCACAACTACCACCACCACTACTGTCACCACTATCATTAACACCACCACTACTACCACCACCATCAACACCACCACCGTCACCACTATCACCACCACCACCGCCGCCACCGTCAACACCACTACTACCAGCACCATCAACACCACCACCGTCACCACCACTACTACCACCACCGTCACCACTATCATCAACACCACCATTGTCACCGCCACCACCACCACAACACCACCACTGTCACCACCACCACAACACCACCACCGTCACCACCACCTCCACCGTCACCACCTTCACGACCACCACCATCACCACCGTCACCACCGTCGCCTCTGTCCACCCAGCAGCAGAAGTGTAAATCATCTGCAGGTGTTGTTGGTGGGGTAAAGTGTGGGTAACCCCCCCCCCCACCTCGACCCTAGCAGCAGCAGCAGCACGTGGCGTGAAACGTCGGACATCGTGCCCAGCAACACGTCGTGACGTTGGTGTTATGAATACTTTTAAAAAGTCTTAAAATGCGCAAACAAGAGCAACCAAAAACATGTTGTTGCCGTTGTGAGAGAGAGAGGGAGGGAGAGAGGTTCTTGTTGAACTCGTTAGGAAACGACCAGCCCAGAGGCCTCACCACGCCCCTGTAGCCACGCCTGGCACCGAGCCAGGGCGGCTTGGCTCGGGTGTGGCAGTGGAAAAACAACACCCGTACCACTCTGGCTTGGCACGGATGTGGAAAAACACCACCCATACCACTCTGCCTTGG
>NW_027614276.1:0-10000 GCF_965212315.1 Lampetra planeri | reverse complement strand
CTAGTGGCAGCTGTCTCTGTGAGTGAGTCTAGTGGGGGGTGTGGGTCTCCCTAGTGGCAGCTGTCTCTGTGTGTGAGTCTAGTGGGGGCGTGGGTCACCCTAGTGGCAGCTGTCTCTGTGTGTGAGTCTAGTGGGGGGTGTGGGTCTCCCTAGTGGCAGCTGTCTCTGTGAGTGAGTCTAGTGGGGGGTGTGGGTCTCCCTAGTGGCAGCTGTCTCTGTGTGTGAGTCTAGTGGGGGCGTGGGTCACCCTAGTGGCAGCTGTCTCTGTGTGTGAGTCTAGTGGGGGTGTGGGTCTCCCTAGTGGCAGCTGTCTCTGTGTGTGAGTCTAGTGGGGGCGTGGGTCACCCTAGTGGCAGCTGTCTCTGTGAGTGAGTCTAGTGGGGGTGTGGGTCTCCCTAGTGGCAGCTGTCTCTGTGTGTGAGTCTAGTGGGGGCGTGGGTCACCCTAGTGGCAGCTGTCTCTGTGTGTGAGTCTAGTGGGGGGTGTGGGTCTCCCTAGTGGCAGCTGTCTCTGTGTGTGAGTCTAGTGGGGGTGTGGGTCTCCTTAGTGGCAGCTGTCTCTGTGTGTGAGTCTAGTGGGGGCGTGGGTCACCCTAGTGGCAGCTGTCTCTGTGAGTGAGTCTAGTGGGGGTGTGGGTCTCCCTAGTGGCAGCTGTCTCTGTGAGTGAGTCTAGTGGGGGTGTGGGTCTCCCTAGTGGCAGCTGTCTCTGTGAGTGAGTCTAGTGGGGGGTGTGGGTCTCCCTAGTGGCAGCTGTCTCTGTGAGTGAGTCTAGTGGGGGGTGTGGGTCTCCCTAGTGGCAGCTGTCTCTGTGAGTGAGTCTAGTGGGGGGTGTGGGTCTCCCTAGTGGCAGCTGTCTCTGTGTCTGAGTCTAGTGGGGGGTGTGGGTCTCCCTAGTGGCAGCTGTCTCTGTGTGTGAGTCTAGTGGGGGGTGTGGGTCTCCCTAGTGGCAGCTGTCTCTGTGTGTGAGTCTAGTGGGGGGTGTGGGTCTCCCTAGTGGCAGCTGTCTCTGTGTGTGAGTCTAGTGGGGGGTGTGGGTCTCCCTAGTGGCAGCTGTCTCTGTGTGTGAGTCTAGTGGGGGTGTGGGTCTCCCTAGTGGCAGCTGTCTCTGTGTGTGAGTCTAGTGGGGGGTGTGGGTCTCCCTAGTGGCAGCTGTCTCTGTGTGTGAGTCTAGTGGGGGGTGTGGGTCTCCCTAGTGGCAGCTGTCTCTGTGTGTGAGTCTAGTGGGGGTGTGGGTCTCCCTAGTGGCAGCTGTCTCTGTGTGTGAGTTTAGTGGAGGGTGTGGGTCTCCCTAGTGGCAGCTGTCTCTGTGAGTGAGTCTAGTGGGGGGTGTGGGTCTCCCTAGTGGCAGCTGTCTCTGTGAGTGAGTCTAGTGGGGGGTGTGGGTCTCCCTAGTGGCAGCTGTCTCTGTGTGTGAGTCTAGTGGGGGTGTGGGTCTCCCTAGTGGCAGCTGTCTCTGTGTGTGAGTCTAGTGGGGGTGTGGGTCTCCCTAGTGGCAGCTGTCTCTGTGTGCGAGTCTAGTGGGGGGTGTGGGTCTCCCTAGTGGCAGCTGTCTCTGTGAGTGAGTCTAGTGGGGGGTGTGGGTCTCCCTAGTGGCAGCTGTCTCTGTGTCTGAGTCTAGTGGGGGGTGTGGGTCTCCCTAGTGGCAGCTGTCTCTGTGAGTGAGTCTAGTGGGGGGTGTGGGTCTCCCTAGTGGCAGCTGTCTCTGTGTGTGAGTCTAGTGGGGGTGTGGGTCTCCCTAGTGGCAGCTGTCTCTGTGAGTGAGTCTAGTGGGGGGTGTGGGTCTCCCTAGTGGCAGCTGTCTCTGTGAGTGAGTCTAGTGGGGGGTGTGGGTCTCCCTAGTGGCAGCTGTCTCTGTGTCTGAGTCTAGTGGGGGTTGTGGGTCTCCCTAGTGGCAGCTGTCTCTGTGTGTGAGTCTGACGCCAGTGACAGCGATTGTCTGAACCGGTCCTGGGCCCCTCCTAGGTCGACTCAGCCTCAAATGGGTACCTGGTGCGGTGTGTGTGTCACAGTGCCGGGAGCCTTCATAGGCGCTGCTGCTGCTACTCGCTACTGACAGCACTTGCCCCTACAGCCTGCTAGAGGCTACCCGGGGGAGTTTTGTCTGTGTCTCTATAAGGTGCTGCTGCTACTCGCTAACAGCACTTGCCCCTACAGCCTGCTAGAGGCTACCCGGGGGAGCTTTGTCTCCATCTCTTATCCAGCCCATAACTGATGACGTCGTTGGGCTCATTGAGGACACGTGGGGGGTGGGTGGGGGGTTTCCGTGTGTCAGTGTGTGTGTGCCTGTGTGTGTCAGTGTGTGTGTCTGTGTGTGTGTGTCAGTGTGTGTCTGTGTGTGTGTGTGTGTCAGTGTGTGTGTGTCAGTGTGTGTGTGTGTCAGTGTGTCTGTGTCAGTGTGTGTGTGTGTGTCAGTGTGTGTGTGTCAGTGTGTGTGTCTGTGTGTGTGTGTCAGTGTGTCTGTGTGTGTGTGTGTCAGTGTGTCTGTGTGTCTGTGTGTCAGTGTGTCTGTGTGTCTGTGTGTGTGTATGTCAGTGTGTGTGTGTCTGTGTCGGTGTGTCTGTGTGTGTCTGTGTGTGTGTCTGTGTGTGTCAGTGTGTGTGTGTCTGTGTGTCTGTCTGTATGTGTGTGTGTGTGTGTCAGTGTGTGTGTCTGTGTGTCTGTCTGTATGTGTGTGTGTGTCTGTGTCCGGCAAAACAACCCCCTACCTCCTCGCGGTGCCGGATGGGCAACTCTGTCGTGGACAGTGCTGTGGAGGGAAGGCCAATGCCCATTGGCATCTCCCCTCATGGCGTCTGTTACCCCACAGCGGCTAAACGGGGGCTCTGGATGGGTGTGAGGGGCTGGTAACCCCTCCACCTTCAATTAATTACCACGAAACCACGAATTAAATATGTAACTAATAAGCCTGTGCCGGAGGCCCCGGGGGACAGGCGTCTATGACGTCTCCTGGCCAAACCCCAATTGGAGGAGCCAGGAGATTGAATCTTTACACATTTAGGCTGGCCTGCCTACGATCCATCCTGGGTTTAACCTGCAGGCTGGATTGTGTGAGGAGCTCACAAACCCTTGAAAGATCTGGGCAAAGTCCCATCAGTGAGCTCCTCCGGCAGGCAAGGCTGCGTTGGCTTGGTCATGTAGCCCGCATGCCCAGCCACCGCATGCCTAAACAGCTTTTGTTCGGCCGGATCGAGGGGGCTAAACGGGCGCGGCACGGGCTAGAGAAGAGATGGAGTGATGTGGTACAGGAGGACGTGGAGCTGAGTGGACTTGCCGATGACTGGTACCAGCGGTGTCAAGATCGGCCTCTGTGGAGGAGGCTCGTGAAGGACGCTACTGGGCAGTTGGAGGCAGTCGCCCTCCAACAACAACGGAGGGCGGAGGAGCGCCGCTCACAACAACGAGCGGAGCGCCGGGTGGCTAAAGCACAGCAAGTTGGCACAGTAGGGGGCACAGGTGGTGCATCAGCCAGTCATCTCGGTCATCTCAGTCAGTCGACCCGTGGCACCTGGGTCTGCCCCGTGACCTCCTGCCAGCGGGCGTCCGACACTTCACGTGGCCTCAAGGTGCACATGGCCTGGCACAAGCGTCGTGGTGACGTCACCGCCACTTAGTGGCGAATGGCGGTTGTTGTTGTGCGAGTGTGTGGAGATATTTAACCTTCACAGGCAGTTGCACCTGCCGGTAAAACGACGTCGTAACGAAGCTACAATTTAAACGCTTTAACAGCGAGTAGCCTTCAAATATTAACAGACTCATCACACAGAGACCCACAGACTCATCACACAGCACTTGCCCCCAACGGCCTGTTTGAGGCTACCTGGGTGAGCTTTGTCTTATTTATTTTTACCTGTGTGGGGCCCCTCCCCCTCACCCTCCCCCACCTGGGCTCTTTGTGCGCATGCGCGTGGAGCAGTCTCCACGACTCGGGAGACAGAGACGCGGGGACACGCGGAAAAGCAGAGAGACAGGGAGAGGGACAAGGTGAGACAGACACGGGGAGACACGGGGAGACACAGAGACACGGGGAGAGACACGGGGAGAGACACGGGGAGACACGGGGAGAGACACGGGGAGAGACACGGGGAGACACGGGGAGACACGGGGAGACACTGGGAGACACGGGGAGAGACACGGGGAGACACTGGAAGACACTGGGAGACACGGGGAGACACTGGAAGACACTGGGAGACACGGGGAGACACGGGGAGACACGGGGAGAGACACGGGGAGACACGGGGAGACACGGGGAGACACGGGGGAGACACGGGAAGACACTGGGAGACACGGGGAGACAAGGGGAGACACGGGGAGACACGGGGAGACACATAGACACGGGGAGAGACACGGGGAGACACTGGAAGACACTGGGAGACACGGGGAGACACGGGGGAGACACGGGGAGACACTGGGAGACACGGGGAGACACGGGGGAGACACGGGAAGACACGGGGGAGACACGGGGAGACACTGGGAGACACGGGGGAGACACGGGGAAGACACGGGGAGACACTGGGAGACACGGGGAGACACGGGGGAGACTGGGAGACACGGGGAGACACGGGGAGACACTGGGAGACACGGGGAGACACGGGGAGACACTGGGAGACACATAGACACGGGGAGAGACACGGGGAGACACTGGAAGACACGGGGAGACACGGGGGAGACACGGGGAGACACTGGGAGACACGGGGAGACACGGGGAGACACGGGGGAGACACGGGAAGACACGGGGGAGACACGGGGAGACACTGGGAGACACGGGGAGACACCGGGGAGACACTGGGAGACACGGGGAGACACGGGGGAGACTGGGAGACACGGGGAGACACGGGGAGACACTGGGAGACACGGGGAGACACTGGGAGACACGTGGAGACACGGGGGAGACACGGGGGAGACACTGGGAGACACTGGGAGACACGGGGGAGACACGGGGAGACACTGGGAGACACGGGGAGACACTGGGAGACACGTGGAGACACGGGGGAGACACGGGGGAGACACGGAGAGACACCGGGGGAGACACGGGGGAGACACGGGGAGACACTGGGAGACACGGGGAGACACGTGGAGACACTGGGAGACACGGGGAGACACTGGGAGACACGGGGGAGACACGGGGGAGACACGGGGGAGACACGGGGGAGACACGGGGGAGACACGGGGAGACACCGCGAGAGACACCGGGGGAGACACGGGGGAGACACGGGGGAGACACGGGGGAGACACTGGGAGACACGGGGAGACACGTGGAGACACTGGGAGACACGGGGAGACACGTGGAGACACTGGGAGACACGGGGGAGACACGGGGGAGACACTGGGAGACACGGGGGAGACACTGGGAGACACGGGGAGACACGGGGGAGACACTGGGAGACACGGGGGAGACACTGGGAGACACGTGGAGACACTGGGAGACACGGGGAGACACGGGGGAGACACTGGGAGACACTGGGAGACACGTGGAGACACGGGGGAGACACGGGGGAGACACGGGGAGACACGGGGGAGACACTGGGGAGACACGGGGAGACACCGGGAGACACCGGGAGACAGGGAGACACGGGGGAGACACTGGGGAGACACGGGGGAGACACTGGGGAGACACGGGGGAGACACGGGGAGACACGGGGGAGACACGGGGAGACACCGGGAGACACGGGGAGACACGGGGGAGACACTGGGGAGACACTGGGGGAGACGGGGAGACACGGGGAGACACGGGGAGACACTGGGAGACACGGGGAGACACTTGGGAGACACTAGGAGACACGGGGAGACACGGGGGAGACACGGGGAGACACGGGGAGACACGGGGGAGACACGGGGGAGACACGGGGGAGACACTGGGAGACACGGGGAGACGGGGAGACACGGGGAGACACGGGGGAGACACTGGGAGACGGGGAGACACTGGGAGGACACGGGGGAGACGGGGAGACACGGGGAGACACGGGGAGACACGGGGGAGACACGGGGGAGACACTGGGGAGACACTGGGAGACACTGGGGAGACACGGGGAGACACGGGGAGACACAGGGAGACGGGGAGACACTGGGAGACACGGGGGAGACGGGGAGACACGGGGAGACACGGGGGAGACACGGGGGAGACACGGGGATACACGGGGAGAGACTGGGAGACACGGTGAGACACGGTGAGACACACACCCACGTGTACCGCGCTATTCTTAACGCATCCTGGAGCCGTCGTGGTTGCTAGACGAGTTTTCGCGTGAGCTGGGCGAGTCTATGTTTCGCTTCCTCGCTGGCGTCAGAGATTTAACATTCAACAAAAACAGGTTAAGCGCTTAGCAGCAGCAGTAGTAGTAGCAGCAGTAGGTAGCAGCAGTAGTAGCAGCAGTAGCAGCAGTAGCAGCAGTAGTAGTAGCAGCAGTAGCAGCAGTAGTAGTAGCAGCAGTAGTAGCAGCAGTAGTAGCAGCAGTAGTAGTAGTAACAGCAGTAGCAGCAGTAGTAGTAGTAACAGCAGTAGGTAGCAGCAGTAGTAGCAGCAGTAGTAGCAGTAGCAGCAGTAGTAGCAGTAGCAGCAGTAGTAGCAGCAGTAGTAGCAGCAGTAGTAGTAGCAGCAGCAGTAGCAGCAGTAGTAGCAGCAGTAGTAGCAGTAGCAGCAGTAGTAGCAGCAGTAGTAGCAGCAGTAGTAGTAGCAGCAGCAGTAGCAGCAGTAGTAGCAGCAGTAGTAGCAGCAGGAGGGGCTTGCACGACCAGTATGATCCACAACGGAGGTTGTGTTGGGTCAGATGGCGGTGGATGTAAATGTTGAGCCTTTAAACCCCCGTCACCACGCGGCACCTGCTGAGGCTGCGGTGCCTCAAACATTGGAGGAGGAAGTCACCCCCTGTGAGTGGCTGGCTGAGGTGCCATCTGTTGAGGAAGTACTGAAGGCGATCCAGTGTCTGAGACCAGGAAAGGCACCGGGCAGAGATGATCTCCCAAGCGAAATGCTGAGGGAGGGTGGCGTTTGTGCAGACTGCCCTATATGACATCATATCAACAGTCTGGACCACTGGACGGGTTCCGCAGGACTGGAAGGATGCCCTGGTGGTCCCCCTCTTTAAGAAGGGAGACCGCACAGACTGTAACAACTACAGGGGCATCTCACTCCTCAGTGTGCCAGGAAAGGTCCTGGCAAGGATTATTCAACATCGCCTTGCCAGGCACGCTGAGGAGAGGCTTATGGAGCCTCAATGTGGTTTCAGGAAAGGGCGGTCCTGCACAGATGCCATATTTTCTGTCCGTCTGCTACAGCAGAGGTGTAGGGAATTCCAACAACACCTACATCTCTGCTTTATTGACCTGGTCAAGGCTTATGATACCATCAGTAGGACTGGGCTCTGGGTTGTTCTTCGTGCTTTCGGAGTCCCTGACCCTCTGCTCATGATCATTAAGGACCTTCATGATGGTGAGCGGGCCCGGGTAAAACTACGTGGCTGGGAGTCAGAGCCATTCCCTGTTCACCCTGGGATGTGACAGGGATGTCCTCTGGCTCCCGCATTATTGAGTAGTTTGAGAGGCTTTCCATGGCTGTACTGGAGGCACATTCATCGGGTCCAGATACAATGGGAGGCTGATCGATGCCCAGGTGCGGTCAAGGAATGGCTCCCTATTGGTCAACCACGTTATGTGTGCCGATGATCTGGTGATTGCTGCTCACTCAGAGGAGGATTTGGAGGCGTTGCTGCTGAACCTGGAGCGTGCTTCTAAGAGGTTTTTCATTATTATTTTAATTGTTTGCAATTGTGAACAGCCAAATCGGTTTGCATACCTGGGCAGTGTGCTCATGACCGGCTCAGCAGAGGTCTCGCTCTGAGTCGAGCGGCATTATCTTATTATCGGCTGCGTAACGCTGCTGCTGTGTGGAAGCTACCCGGTCTGCCACTCCACGCAAAGCTTCGGGTCTTCTCAGCCACGGTCATGCCCTCCCTTCTCAATGCTTGTGAAACATGGACCCCCCTAATGGAACATCTTTGCCGGTTCAAAACATTTAGGCTGGCCTGCCTACGATCCATCCTGGGTTTAACCTGCAGGCTGGATTGTGTGAGGAGCTCACAAATCCTTGAAAGATCTGGACACATTCCCATCGGTGAGCTCCTCCGGCAGGCAAGGCTGCGTTGGCTGGGTCATGTAGCCCGCATGCCCAGCCACCGCATGCCTAAACAGCTTTTGTTCGGCCGGATCGAGAGGGCTAAACGGGCGCGGCACGGGCTAGAGAAGAGATGGAGTGATGTGGTACAGGAGGACGTGAAGCTGAGTGGACTTGCCGATGACTGGTACCAGCAGTGTCAAGATCGGCCTCTGTGGAGGAGGCTCGTGAAGGACGCTACTGGGCAGTTGGAGGCAGTCGCCCTCCAACAACAACGGAGGGCGGAGGAGCGACGCTCACAACAACGAGCGGAGCGCCGGGTGGCTAAAGCACAGCAAGTTGGCTCAGTAGGGGGCACAGATGGTGCATCAGCCAGTCATCTCGGTCATCTCGGTCAGTCGACCCGTGGCACCTGCTGGGTCTGCCACGTGACCTCCTGCCACATTTAGAATCAAGGTCACGTGTTTAGAGTTTATGGGCCGCTGTAAATGTTGAGTTGTCATCGGTGCCCAGGTCGCTTCTGGCCAATAAGTGAAGACCTCGGTGGGCTTCGTGTGGCAGGCTGCGGGTGGTGGAGGGTTTGTCTCTGTCTTCTGTGTCCCAGTGACCTGTTTACCTCGCTTGCACTTGGCACTCCGATGGTGCGTTGGTGTTGTTGTTGTTGTTTGTGTTGTGTTGTTGTTTGTGTTGTTTGTTGTTGTGACATTCTTATCCCGTGCCGCGACTGGACATCTGTGACGAGGTGGTCGAGGTGGTGGTGGTGGAGGATGTGAAGGTGGTGGTGATGAAGGTGTTGGTGGTGGTGGTGAAGGTGAAGATGTTGGTGGTGGTGGTGAAGGTGGTGGTGGTGGTGGTGAAGGTGTTGGTGGTCATGGAGGTGGTGAAGGTGGTGGTGGTGCAGGTGGAGATGGTGGTGGAGGTGGTGGTGGTGAAGGTGGTGAAGGTGGTGGTGGTGCAGGTGGAGATGGTGGTGGAGGTGGTGGTGGTGAAGGTGGTGAAGGTGGTGGTGGTGCAGGTGGAGGTGGTGGTGGAGGTGGTGGTGAAGGTGGTGGTGGTGCAGGTGGAGGTGATGGAGGTGGTGGAGGTGGAGGTGGAGGTGGTGGTGGTGAAGGTGGTGAAGGTGGTGGTGGTGCAGGTGGAGGTGGTGGTGGAGGTGGTGGTGAAGGTGGTGGTGGTGCAGGTGGAGGTGGTGAAGGTGGTGAAGGTGGTGGTGGTGCAGGTGGAGGTGGTGGTGGAGGTGGTGGTGAAGGTGGTGAAGGTGGTGGTGGTGCAGGTGGAGATGGTGGTGGAGGTGGTGGTGGTGAAGGTGGTGAAGGTGGTGGTGGTGCAGGTGGAGGTGGTGGTGGAGGTGGTGGTGAAGGTGGTGGTGGTGCAGGTGGAGGTGATGGAGGTGGTGGAGGTGGAGGTGGTGGTGGTGAAGGTGGTGAAGGTGGTGGTGGTGCAGGTGGAGGTGGTGGTGGAGGTGGTGGTGAAGGTGGTGGTGGTGCAGGTGGAGGTGGTGAAGGTGGTGAAGGTGGTGGTGGTGCAGGTGGAGGTGGTGGTGGAGGTGGTGGTGAAGGTGGTGGTGGTGCAGGTGGAGGTGATGGAGGTGGTGGAGGTGGAGGTGGTGGAGGTGGTGGTGGTGGTGGTGGTGGTGGTGAAGGTGGTGAAGGTGGTGGTGGTGCAGGTGGAGGTGGTGGTGGAGGTGGTGGTGGTGAAGGTGGTGAAGGTGGTGGTGGTGCAGGTGGAGGTGATGGAGGTGGTGGTGGTGGTGATGGCTGCTGCTAGGCCCGTGCTGCTGCTGCTGCTCTATAACACCACTTGCCCCAACAGTCTGCTGAGGCTACACGGGGGATCTTTGTGTTTTGCTGCTGCAGGAGGTGTTGTAGGAGTTGGTGCTGGAGGAGTAGGAGG
>NW_027614275.1:0-28216 GCF_965212315.1 Lampetra planeri | reverse complement strand
TTGATCTCCACCCGTTCCACCTTGATCCCCCAGTCATCTGTCGCATCATCTAGAGAGGACTAGCAAGGGACGAGAGGGAGAACATGAGGAGCACAGGACAACAGTCACTGTATCACTAATATAAATATGCACTACGTACTTCAGGGATCATCAACTGAGACTGAAACAAAAATCGACTGTGACAACCTGCTGCAGGAGAACAGTGGATGGTGATGAGATGTTTTTAAAGGCTAATTTGTAAATATTAGTCCTGTGGATGCTGGAGTTAATTTTGGTCCCCTGGCGCTTCGGCAAATGTAGCTGATGACTACATGACGAGCATGAGACACGGGTGTTAGAACAGCTTCTGTACTGAGGTAAAATTCAAAAGAAAAACAAAACGATTCAATGTTTCCAATGTCAATTACCATATAAATGTTCATACACGAAGGCTCATGTTTACAAATCTCAGTGTATCATTGTTAATACGGTACTGTACGTCAGTGTTCCTGAAACTGTTTCAGACCAAGGACCACCACACCCCAGAGAGCACCCCCACCACCACCACCACCACATCCAAAAAGCTCCCAACAGGCAAAATGCATAATAGGATATAAATATAGGTACGACACATGTACACTGCAATGTAGTACGTTTTTTAGCTACGACTTTTAGCTGGTTGAGCAGTGCCTTTTTTGTTTTTTTTGCCCCCCCAGGCAAGACTGGCATCCTGGTAACACCACTGTCTCTCTCTATAGTGACCTATCAAGGCCGGCCCTCTGCAACACACGTTTAGTTCCAGGTTGACTCGCTTAACCTCAGCGGAGGTGGTACGAAAAAAAAAGTACCAGGTATGAAGGCCAGTGGAAACGCAAAAAATGCAGAGTCGAGTTGAGTCGAGTCATGCTGGGACTGTGTAGTGAAAAGCCCCATTTGTTTCAGGGTCAATGAGCTGAATGACATTTGATTTGTGTGCTCACGTTTTGAATTTCAAACACCACCTATGAGCAGTATTTGTCAGAACTCACACAAATTACAAACATGTGGAACACGGACAACGTTCAGTGAACCAGGAACAGTTTTGACTTTAAAATGAAGAAAGTGAATATTCATTGATTTTCATTGTGGGTGAAATTTTCAGAGGAAAAATCTTATTAGATACAACCTGGTATTCAAAGCTCTGTATTTTTATCCCTTCAAACAAACCAGAAGGGACTCACATACAACTGAAATGTCTTCTTGTGGAAAGACAGTCTGGGAAGAATCGGAATGCAACTAGCTGGATTGATATCAGAGCCCCCAGGTCAGTCCCAACAAAAACATTGCTTCTGTGCCACAGAGAAAGAGTTTCTAGCACATTATCATCACATACTCAAGATGTGTTCATGTTGATCACTGTACACTGACAGTATTTTGTGAATGTAAGAAATAAAAACTATACCTGCATGTTGTGAGCAATTTCTTCACGGTCAGACAGGATTTCTGACAGGTTCTTTGTACCTAGAACATCCTCAAGGTGGTCTGGGCCAACAGTCGAGTAGCAGCATCCGCGTTTGTGATGTTAGCCACGGCCAGAGTAGCATTCTGGACACGGTAGTACACCACGCCATCCACACTCACCGTCACTGAGTCTTTAGTCAACACCTGGGGGGAAGACGAGCATTTGACTAAACTTTCTAACTTTCTGGAAAATCCGACATTTGTTAACTGTCACATAATGTGGTCATGTCAAACCTCTTGTGGTGGGATGTCAAAAGTGATGGTGCGCATGTCGACGTTAATAAAGCTGTCAGTGCACGGCAAGATGAAGAACAACCCTGTGGAATCATAAGACGAAGAGGCTGTAAATACAATAATGCACAGCGGTACACAACATCCATTTTCTGTTTTCTGATAGTTTTCATTATGCATTAGTGGACGTCATACACTAAAAGAATTTTTAAATGTATGACAAATATATGTGTGTTTTTTTCATGTGCCATTTGTGAATCTGTCCATGGGTATTTATTTTTTTTTGTGTGCATTTGTGAATGTTCCCGTCAGCATTTTATCCTACTTTATACTTCTGCATTGAATCTTAACACCATATTTAGTTATTTCCAGTTTTCAGTGTTTTTACTTATACTCAGTCCAAAGTGTCTTGTGCCATATGTGCAACGTCAGGTGACCACGTGCTCTTCGTGACAGACCCTTTTCTTATATACATTGTGGCAGGCCCAGCAGAAAGACCACCTGAAGTACCCACGCTGAAGGAATAAGATCAACAAGGCTGTGGATTGGTTACAAGCAGAAGGTAGCTCCACAAGTGCTGGAGGAAGGCACAGGAGTCTAAGAAGGAGGACCTTAAAGCACTCTGGGGTAAGATCAGAAGACACCTTGCTATCCTCCGGAGGGCAGAATGCATCAGAAGACAGAGAAGGAAAGATCAAGTTTCTTCTGGAGTCCATTCTGGCAGGCATGCTGGCTGGCTTCTTGAGGAGAAGACACTGTAGGAGTACATCTGTTCCCTTTAGAGCAGGGGGTGTCCAAAGCGGTCCTCAAGGGCCGCCTATACTGCAGGTTTTAGATGTCACCCTGCTCCTACCTCACCTCACCTCAGTTCTTGTGAAGTTCTGCAGAGTCCTGACAACGAGCTGCTGATTTGAATCAGGGGGGTAGGACCAGGTTGGCATCTAAAACCTGCAGGATAGGTGGCGCTCAAGGACGGGTTTAGCCACACTTGGAGTAGAGTGTCCCAGCTAAGAACAACCCCCTAGACTTGCCAAGGTATGTGCCTAGAACCTTAGAACAGTTTGATGCCTCACCACCACCACCACCACCAGATCCAGAGGGCAAGATCGGCTTCAACATCAGAACTGAACGGAATACTGTACAAGCTGTATAGGAACTGCACGGGAGTGCTGAAACTGCTATGGACCCTCATGAGGATCATCAAGTTTTGCTGGTGGCAGAGAGCGGTGGTAGTCCCTATCACCAAACAACAGAACGCCAAGAACATTGAAGCAGTTCAGGAACATATCCTGATGTAATGTGTAGGGAAAATCTTCTCTGTCAGGGCTCGAACGTGCAACCTTTTTGATAGAGCTTACAGTTAGGACAGAGTCAGGGTTCAGAGTGGACTTGAAACCAGTCCTCAGTGATGCTGCTATTGGCCAAGACTGCTGGGGGAACTCTGGGGGAACACACAACACTGAGCCTCTTCTTTGCCTCTTCCTTATTCTGGGAGATGTTTCGGTCCTGGTAACGGACGACTTACTCTACTTCCGTGCACTTCAGAATGCAGTTTATCCCACAGGTCGTGCATGTCTCTTACTCCCTCCCAAAGGCATCGGTGCTGGGCCGACCGACTCTCCCCCCATTGCCAGGCTCCTTGGGACAACCTCCTCATCTCCCAGGTTTCACCAGCCACTACCAGTAATTGGACAAACATGTATGGACATGCACTACTGGACTATTTACTAGCTTTTAAATACCAAATCTCTTCTCTCACCTCAGTACCTTTGTTTTCTGTACATTCAACACCTATCGCTGCTCTGTCTGTCCCAGGGAAAAGGATCCCTAGAAGTAGGGATTGTTGGGATAAATATGCTATGCAGTGGGGCAAAAAAGTATTTAGTCAGCCACCAATTGTGCAAGTTCTCCCACTTAAAAAGATGAGAGAGGCCTGTAATTTTCATCATAGGTACGCTTAAAATCCAGAGAATCACATTGTTTGATTTTTAATGAATTAATTGGTAAATTCCTCGGTTAAAATAAGTATTTGGTCGCCTACAAAGCAAGAATTCTGGCTCTCACAGACCTGTAACTTCTTTAAGAAGCTCCTCCGTCCTCCACTCATTACCTGTATTGATGGCACCTGTTTGAACTCGTTATCAGAATAAAAGACACCTGTCCACAACAGTCACACACCAAACTCCACTATGGCCAAGACCAAAGAGCTGTCAAAGGACATTAGAAACAAAATTGTAGACCTGCACCAGGCTGGGAAGACTGAATCTGCAATAGGTACGCAGCTTGGTGTGAAGAAATCTGTGGGATTGTGGGAGCATTCATTCATTTTCTTCCGCTTAATCCGGTTACGGGTCACAGGTGTGCTGGAGCCTATCCCAGCTGTCAACGGGCGAAAGGCGGGGTACACCCTGGATAAGTCGCCAGCTCATCGCAGGGCCACATGAAAGACAGACAACCAACCACTCACGCACGCACACATTCACACCTAAGGACAATTTAGAGTGACCAATTAACCTCAGCATGCTTTTGGAGGTGGGAGGAAGCCGGAGTACCCGGAGAGAACCCACGCAGACACGGGGAGAGCATGCGAACTCCACATAGAAAGATCCCAGGTTAGGAAGCGAAGCAGGGACCTTCTTGCTATGAGGCAACGGTGCTAACCACCGCACCACCGTGTCGCCCACTGTGGGAGCAATTATAAGAAAATGGAAGACCTATAAGACCACCGATAATCTCCCTCGATCTGGGGCTCCACGCAAGATCTCACCCCCGTGGGGTCAAAATGATAACAAGAACGGTGAGCAAAAATCCCAGAACCACACGGGGGGGGACCTAGTGAAACACCTGCAGAGAGCTGGGACCATAGTAACAAAGGCTACCATCAGTAACACACTACGCCGCCAGGGTCTCAAATCTTGCAGTGCCAGACGTGTCCCCCTGCTGAAGCCAGTACATGTCCAAGTCCGTCTGAAGTTTGCTAGAGAGCATTGGATGATCCCAGAAGAGGATTGGGAGAATGTAATATGGTCAGATGAAACCAAAATAGAACTTTTTGGTATAAACTCAACTCGTCGTGTTTGGAGGAGAAAGAATGCTGACTTGCATCCAAACAACACCATACCTACTGTGAAGCATGGGGGTGGAAACATCATGCTCTGGGGCTGTTTTTCTGCAAAGGGACCAGGACGACTGATCCGTGTAAAGGAGAGAATGAATGGGGCCATGTATCGTGAGATTCTGAATGAAAACTTTCTTCCATCAGCAAGGGCATTGAAGATGAAACGTGGCTGGGTCTTTCAGCATGACAACGATCCCAAACACACCGCCCGGGCAACGAAGGGGTGGCTTGTCAAGGTCCTGGATTGGCCTAGCCAGTCTCCAGATCTCAACCCCCATAGAAAATCTTTGGAGGGAGTTGAAAATCCGTGTTGCCCAGCGACAGCCCCAAAACATCACTGCTTTAGAGACCATCTGCATTGAGGAATGGGCCAAAATACTTACAACAGTGTGTGAAAATCTTGAGAAGAGTTACAGAAAACGTTTGATCTCTGTCATTGCCAACAAAGGGTATATCACAAAGTATTGAGATGAACTTTTGTTTTTGACCAAATACTTATTTTCCCACCATTAATTTGCAAATAAATTCTTTAAAAATCAAACAATGTGATTCTCTGGATTTTTGTTTCTCATTTTGTCTCATAGTTGAAGTGTACCTATGATAAAAAATACAGGCCTCTCTCATCTTTTTAAATGGGAGAACTTGCGCAATTGGTGGCTAACTAAATACTTCTTTGCCCCACTGTATATGGTATGTGATTGCTAAAATTGCGGACATGTGCACAATCCTTATTTGAAGAAGGTGAGAAGCTCCTGAAATCAGTGGAATTTCATTCAAGTGGAAAATGATTAACTGCTTAGCTAAATTGGTTTGACATTACACTTTGTACTGTTTGACAACGTGTACTGAGGAGGATCTGCAGGTCCTCTCTCCTTTGTCCCTATTTGTTTCCCGCTCCCAATTGCTCACTGTGGAACAAATTCCACAGCGAGCAATTATTTTGCAGGTTATGAGATGATGAGGCTGAATTAACTATTGAAAGAAGGCAACAGAAACTGAGAAGACCGTCCAATGACCAAGGGTTCAGGAACTGTTACACAAGGTTCAGATTTCATGAACACGTCAGCTACGTGTCTGTCGTTAGGGAGAGAAGAGCTGAACCAAGATCTGTAATTCTATTATTCTCTCGATTGTAATAGAGGATCAGCGTTTCTGTTTCCAGTGCAAAGATTTTGCTGAGAATCTGACATTAATGGATTCTCGACAGGATCCGCAGATTGAGGCCTACAAACCAAAGTACCGTAGCCCCCACCTTAAAGGACGGGGGCTAATGTTCGGGAGGTGCTTTACAACAAGTGGCACTGGCCAAATGAGTAAAAGTGGCAGGCATCGTGTAAAAAAAACACTAGTATTAAAGAAAAGATTAAGCTTTCAGCTGAGAGTCTGGACATGGGGGACAGGTGGACTTACCTGCAGGACAACAACCCAAATCAGCCAAAGTGGTGAAGAAATTGTTTCAAGACAACGCTGTGAACGCCTTAGAATGGCCTCGTCAAAGTCCTGATCTAAACCTTGTTGAAAACCGACCTCATGTCAAACCACACCGACATCCATGGATGGAAATCAAGAAAGGAAGAAAGGAAGACTTCCAACGTCAAGGATCTTAAAGCGAAGAGTGGTTCCTCAGTACTTTGGTAGTTGGCTTGTAAGAAATTACGGGAATCGTTTGGAGGCCCTGCAATTGATTCCTGAAACAGGACATGAATAATGTTTTTGTGTTGTTAAATGTTTAAGTTGTACTTTCAAAATAAATTATGAATCATTTGGAGGCAAGAGTTACTTAATCAAATAGAAAGAACAAACAAAATTAACAGGGGTATGAATAATGTTGGACTTCATTGTATGTACATCTGTGTGCATGACACCCATAAATGTATTTATTATTTATTTATTTATTATTTGAAATAAAATATTTTAGTGCCTTCTTTACAACAGCTACATAATGTAGCCACAAATACCAGTGAACATTCATGAATTCAACTTTGGCATTGACTCCTGCAAGTCGTGAGGAATGTGATGTTTGTTGGTGGAGAACTATTATTACCCTATGCTGTCATACACAGGGTCCCCTGGCATGCAGAGGGGTCCAATTTCACCATTTTTAGAGTGCCCCCCATCCCATTTTTAAAATCCACTGGTACAACAAATCAAAGATATGGAGACAATGACATACCAGATGTGTGCCAATTATTCCTCACATTTTTCTCAGAAATATTCTTCCTTTCCAAACATTAAGTGGCAACACAAATCAAATGATAATGAACGCATTCAGACCTCATATAGGCACAGGACCAAAGGGCAGGACATGCTTCTGAGGACCTAAAGCTCACATGAATGTGGCCTCTGTGAACTTGTGTACACTTGGCACTCATCTATGCAGCATGCACTTTCAGCTGGGACACCATGTTTATTATTAGGCCTGCATGATTCCCATTTTAATGTGTATAATATACTGTGCTGACACAGACAGCTGGGGAATAGAGCAGGAATAATTTTCCCTCACATGTGGATACCTAAAAGTGGGGGCAAAGTAAATACACAGTCGGGAGGCGCTGGATTCACATCTACAAGTAAAACTGTTTCCACAATGGAACCAAGCTGAAAGCAATTATTTTAACATTTCAACAACAAATCCCTCGCAATTTCATACCTGGATGTCTTCAGAACTCATTCAGCAATTCTATTTTCATGCTGCTTCTGATCTACAGAGCAAATCAGCAGACCTAAGGGTCCATTCATGTAAACATCTGGGATTATCAAACAACCTTTTTGTGAGGAAGACTTGAAAAAGTGCTGATGAGAATTCTGACCGGCATTCACACAACCAAATATGAGACAACTTTACATTTCTTTATTTCATTATACTATATTTATGTATTTATTTTACGTTTACTGATTTAATTTGGGGTGTTCCAGTAGCTCTTCGTGGTGTGGACATACAATACAAACAAATTAAAAATTACACACCTAAACTCACCCAGATCAAACCAGTCACAGCCTTAAAACCACACTACATAGACATGTCTACACGCACCAAAAGAGTCTTTTTTTCCCCACAGTCTTCCTTGAACAGCACTGAACGATTCGCGGTTTGAACAACGGATTCTTCAGTACACCGAAAGAACTGTTTTTCTTATCCCTATTCGTGATAACCAAAACAGTTCTCATCAGCATTGAAACAGGAGTTTTTGGCTATAAGTCAGCTGGTAAAGCTCCTCTGTACACACTCTCAAAAACATAACTGATTATCTTCAATCAGTTGTTTCAACATGTTTTCACGTTTACTGAAAGTTATTTCTAGGAGTATGAGATTAAAAAAAAAATGCTGCTAAGGTGTTGATAAGTATGTGGGTGAATTATGAAACTGCATCACAGTGACTGATTTTTAAGATGATCTCTGACCTGGTCCTTTAGCTCCTCCTCGGCAAAATGCGTCCCAGGCGAAATATAATGGCTCTCTCATACTCCTTCACGATCTGTGTGGAGAAACACAAACCACAAAAACAGCTTGCATATCTTCTTTTGTAATGGCCTTTCTTTGTCATCCCACATATATCCTGGATTGTATAGTGGAGATGTGCTGTTGTGATGTGTGACAGGCTCCCAGCAATTAGTCTGATTAAAAAGACCATCAAAAGCAGAAACAGAGCAAAGGCTGGTAATAAACACGAGTCACCTGCAGACTACCATGTCCTAATCGCCTAAAATTTTAAGAGAAACGTAAGTGAAGCCCACCTTAATGCACATCCATATGGAGATGGGCAGAGTAACCAGGATGAGGATGACAGAAAGCACCATCAAAAGGCCAGCCACACGTTCCAATGTCAGAGTCTGATTCTCAGCGCTAGAAACAAAGACAATACAATTGCAAGAAAAAGTGTGAACGCTTTGGGATTACTTGCATATCTGCATAAATTGGTCATTAAATATATTCTGATCTTCATCTAAGTCACATCACCAGTCCAACACAGTCTGCTTAAACGAATACAGCACAAAAACGTATAACTGTTCATGTTTTTATTGAACACACAACGGTCGACATTCACAGAGCAGGGGTGGAAAAACTTTGGCAGCAATGACCTCAACCAAACCTTTCTGTAGTTGCAGATCAGACCTGCACAACAGTGAATATTTTGGGATTTCTGGTGTGAATCGCTCTCTTGAGGTCATGCCACATCATCTCAATCGGGTTGAGGTCAGGACTCTGACTGGGCCGCTCCAGAAGGTCTATTTACGTCTGTTGAAGCCATTCTGTTGGTGATTTACTGCTATGCTTTGGGTTGTTGTCGTGTTGCATCACCCATCCTCTGTTGAGCTTCAGTTGGCAGACAGATGGTCTTAAGTTTTCCTGTCTTAATAAACTTGGGGATTCATTTTCCATCGATGACAGCAATCCGTCCAGGTCCTGAGGCAGCAAAGCAGCCCCAAACCATGATGCCCCCTCCACCATATTTCACAGTTGGGGATGCGGTTTTGATGTTGGTGTGCTTGTGCCTGTTTT
The DNA here is from genome assembly GCF_965212315.1 of Lampetra planeri. Lineage (NCBI taxonomy): Eukaryota > Metazoa > Chordata > Hyperoartia > Petromyzontiformes > Petromyzontidae > Lampetra > Lampetra planeri. Next base: position 18,887 of record NW_027614275.1, on the reverse strand, counting down.
TTCTCCACCCATAGCGTTGTGTGTTCCTTCCAAACAACTCAATTTCGGTTTCATCCGTCCACAGAAGATTTTGCCAGTAGTGCTGTGGAACATCCATGTGATCTTTCGCAAACTTCCAACGTGTAGCAAAGATATTTTTTGGACAGCAATGGCTTCCTCTGTGGTGTCCTCCCGTGAACTCCATTCTTGTTTGATGTTTTACTTATTGTAGATTTGTCAACAATGATGTTAGCATGTGCCAGAGATTTCTGTAAGTCTTAAGATGACACTTTAGCTGAGAGCTGTGCTCTCACAGTCATCTTTACAGGACGACCACACCCGGGAGAGTAGCAACACTGCTGAACTTTCTCCATTGTAGACCGTCTGTCCATGACACACATCCAGGCTTTAGAGATACTTTTGTAACCCTTTCCAGCTTCATGTAAGTCAATGTTTCATGTTCAATAAAAACATGGACATTTTTTTGTGCTGTATTAGTGAGCAGACTGTATTTGTCGAGTGGTGTGACTTGGATGAGGATCAGAACATAGTTTATGACCAATTTATGCAGAAATCCAACTAATCCCAAAGGGTTCACATTACTCTTTCTTCCAACTGTATATAGAAGTAAACCACCTCAGCTTAGTCAAACCGCGCTTGTGTTTTTTCTCTTCTCTCTTAAGATTCTGTGAATGCTTCATCACACAACTGCTTGACTCTACACATAGAAGTCTAAAACACACTTTTTTAATTAATGATAGGAGATTCCTTCCAGTATTCAGTGAACTAAAGATATGCAGTTCACACTTGATATTAGCCTAAATGATTGATGATTTTAGAGACGTATTAAGCATAGTTTACTGAACTAACCACATAATGTGACTGCCCATACAGTTAAATATGTATTCATAGAATAGAATAGAATAGAATGCCCGTTATTTTTCATTTTACATTGTGTATACAAATATGAAACTGAATTAAGACAACAATAAGTACTATAAAGAGGCACGGACAGTGTACTGACTGTGACTATGTACAGGATAAATCATAAAATATATTTATATACACATGTATTGAACAGGTGACGACAGATGTTTTGCACGTAAACAGATGTTATATTATTGGCTGGTTATAATTTCCTCAGAGTTCATTTTGGTGATGGTGATGTTATGAATAGAAACTGTTTTTCATTCTGTCCATTAACGATTACCTATCTACGTTTTGGTAAGTGACGTCAGCTTGTAAAACGTGCTAGTACCGTGCTAGCTTCACGTTACAGAACCGAGTACTGATGCATCGGGGTTTGACTTTCACCGAGCCTATCCGAAATAAACACTGTTACGGCTCTAGTGAAAAACAAAACAAAACATGGTATTCATGTTTACTCGCTTTTGTTTAAGCTAACGTTAAGACATACTGCAGAGTAACAGTAAATTTCGCCCCCATAATTAGGAATGTGATGTAGGCGTTTACCTGCTTGACGTTCTCGTCTTTTGGATTCTTTCATCGTAACTTCTTCGCTGTCAGTATTCATACTATGTTTGAGAACACTGTCGATAATACTAGGCCTCAATTATTGTGACGATCAGCCCTCTACCCCAACAATGTCCAGCGGCAGACTTGCAGGCGTGAGTATAGACCTATTTATACTAGACCCTCATCGAGTGGGTTTGTCCACTGCTGCCGTAGATCCGTACGTCAGCGCCTCCGCCATATTGGATGTGGCAAGACACACCTCCAGCCTGATTCCAATACAAGTAAAAGGACTATTCCATATGGCGCCTTTCTACAAATAAATTAGCATCATTTAATAATTCACACGTAGTAATATACTTGGGAAACAGTTAGACGCCTAAACCATGTATTTAACCATCTCAGATGACCAAAATAAGAACTTTATTGATCTCACTCTATTAACATTTCATGTTAAATTAGCTTTAGATACCAAAGAAGTGCCAAAAAACAGCCACAGTGTATGTGTTCTATTTTCTGTGTTAAAACCGTTTAATGCACACATAGGTCAGCTCATGTTAAACTTCTAATATCTTAATGTTGCCACATTAAACATTAAACATTTAACAGAACACGAGCTGCCGCTGTCAGAGGTAACACACACACACACGACACACAACACATAAACAAATAAAGATATGTGATCAACATAATTACCTCATTACAGCTTAAACTAAAGATGGAATCATGATTGGCCAGATACTATTGAGATAACCAGGGTTCATTCACGTTCTCATACATCAAATTCATACCCAACTAAATATAGAAAAGTAAATATAGAATGAATATGAAATAAATAAATGTAGATATAAATATAGAATACAGAAACTAAATGTAGAAAAATAAATTATTTTACTCATCTGAGAGGATTAAATACATGTGTTTTTGGTATCTAACTCTCTCCCAAGCATACTACTATGTGTGTGAATAATTAGATTATGTTAATTTTTTTTGTACCAATGCGGCCACAATACCCACCCTCTCGAAAACCACCATCCCTGTGCGCCATCCTGTTGCTCTCACATCCATAATTATGATGCCTGGACAAAGTGCTGCTCAAAATTATCTCCCCCAACTTGACCCCCCTCCAATTTGCTTACAAGCCTGGGAGGGGCACAGAGGTTCCTGTGGCCTATCTGCTGCACCTCTTCATCCAAGCACCTGGACTCCCCAGACACCTTTGCCAGGACCCTATTCACGGACTTCAGCTCCACCTTCAACAACACCCACAGCATGTTTTTCAGAGTGACTCTTATGGAATAAAGAAGGCAGCTGCCTCTCTGCTGCCTGCATCACCTGCGTTTGGGCCAGATGGATATATTGCATGCACCGTGCGGGCATTATGGTTTGAGTTGACTTTGTTTGGGCAACTCATCAAACAGAGGGTGGTTGGGGGACATGAGTTCCTGTCCGTTATTGAAAGTTCTAGGACTCTATGTCCATCAGTGACACACGGCGCCAAACGGGGATACGAGTGTCTTTCCTAGTTCCATGTCAGCTCAGATGTCATTTCCAGAATCTGCGCTCAGATGATCTAATTCACAACTCGTCGGTCAGTCGAAAGTCAGTGTGCATCATGACCATGTTACTGTTACTTTAAGAGTTTATCATCAAGATGTGTCTCAAGAGCAGGACACCCTCCTGAGACACACACACACACAAAATTGCAAATAATTACAACTAAAACCATGAGTGTGTACATGAATATATTTATCAAAAACACATCTTTATTTCTTTTTGAGAGAACGCCTACTTTGTTATGTCTGTGTAGGTGTACATTACAGTTTTGTAAAAAAATAAAATAAAAACAAATTGGCACACAACTGGTGTTGAGGTTCCCCTCAGTCATTGCTGCTAAACACCAGTCCACGTTGACTGATCTGTGCCTGTAACTGTGATGTGTAACACAACCCGTCTGTGGTCTGTGTATTTGGTTGTATGTTGTATGTAACAGTGATGTGAATCCAATAAGTCTAATCTAATAATAAATTGCCCATAGTGTGATTGTGAACGTGAACGTTCCTTCCGTCATGTGACCCTGATGAGCTGGTGACTCGTATCCCACTGTTTGCTCGTTGACAGATGTAACAGTGTTCTGTTCTGGTCATATTTACTGTTAGTAGACAAAGTCCATTCAAGTTGGTCATGTAGGACGGAGCAAGAATTGCACATACATGAAGTTAAAGGTGATCCACACCCCACTGCACCACATTACACAACTTCACATCCCCTAAAATAGTCTCTCATGTCAAAGAATCCTGTGAGTTAACAGTCTGTGGAAAACTGTTAATTATCTGATTGCATTCTGAAATCATGTCTCTACAATGACTGAAATCCATGATGACAGATGTTTAAATAATGACAGTGGCTCTAATTGAATGTGATAACAATGTGTCGTGGGCACAGGCACCACCAAGTCCTATGGCAACTTCTGGCAAGTCTGTGGCAAATTACGGCAAGTGTGGCAACTCTCCACGGCAAGTCCTGCCACGAGTCGATTCGATTGGATGGACATTATAGCAGGGGTCACCAACGCAGTGCCCACGGGCATCCGGTAGCCCGCGGGCACCTCATGAGGTGCTCCACAAGACCATTTTTTACCGTTACCTTTCGGGGATATTGATGGTCCTGTATGGTGCAACATCTATCTGTCTGTCTGTCTGTCTCTTTCTATCTATCGATCTCTCTCTGTTTTTCATCATGTTCATCAAGTTATGGATGTCTCAACCTCTGTGTCCCAACCACACAGGCTGACATCAGTAATAACTTCAGCTCAGTGGTCAACGCCTACAAAAACCTGCTCAAAGGCGACACCTGATGGTGAAAATATCACAGCACATTCACAAACCTTACCAGTATTAACATCCACACCTACAATGTTCAGTCATTTAACTATGCATGTTCATAAAGCTTTTGATTGCAATCATTAACTTTAAGCATCTTCTCACGTGTACGGTACATGGTGAACAACACTGACATGTTAGTTGTCATCAACATCCACATAAACGTATGTTTGTAGGAAAATACACGTGTGAGGGACAGTGCCTACTGCAGCTGAGGGGTGCAAAGATCAGACCTTTGAAGCAGATTTTGAAATTCCCTGCTGTCCTCTCCACGGACAAGGAGGACCAGCACCAAGTCCTCCAAAGCCTGCGAAGATGAAGATGGGATGCTTCTCCAACAAAACTTTTCAACAATTCGATGTGTATGATTACTTCTTCATGAACATTATTGATGAAAAGAAATTGTGTTAGCTAAGTTTATTCACCAGCAGAAGATACATCAGATTTCCTTGTTCTGTTCAGTGAGTTTAACAGCTATCACATTATATCACATATTTAAAAATAATAAGACAAAAGAGTGTTGTTTTTTGTTGTCATTGTGTAGCAAACAGCAATAATTACAAAGTGGCATTTTGGCATCAGTGACGGCAGCAGTAGTGCCCTCTAGCGGCCGCAGTATGTATGACATCCATATATATTGTCATCGATCCAAATCTGTGGTCATGTCCAGGATTTGTTTTTTGCTCAGATCCCGCAACACAAGAGAACATTTTAAAATGTTAACTTAATTTCTTGGGGGAAATATCTTTATGAAAAACAACGACGACAACAACAACAACAACAACAACAACAATAATAATCATCATCATCATCACCATCATAATCATAATCTTATTAACCACAATAATCATAATCATAATAATACTGTTCTAAAAATATCTTCATCTTGAATGGTGAAAATGAACACTATTTTGGTCTATCTTATTTTCAGTTATTCTTCCACATTTTGCATGACACATAATATCTACTTGATAACACAGTATAAGAAGAATTACATCCTGACAATCACAGAGTGAGGGATTTCTGGACTTTGTATGAAAGAGCAAATATAGTCAATTTTAAAATCACACAATAATACTTTCTGGTTATGGTCTGGGCACATTTCATGCCAAATCAAATACTTCACATCAGAGAATAATCTACCAGATTATCCTTGAAAAGTCTTCAACAACTGCGAATAAGCCTCCGGTGTATAACTTTGCTGCAAAGGTTCACAGTGAAGATGGAGGTCACAGAGGTCACACTGAACATGAGCTGATAATTTGTAAATCATGCCAATCTGTTTTCAAATTACGCCAGTAGCAGCGGGCGAGGTGTTGTTTCTGTGTATTATGGTAATGTAATAGCTGAGGCAGGCCTCGGTCTGCGGATCCTGTTTGTTCGCAGGTAGTGCACTTGCTGTGTTTTGCATTCTGCTCCACTTCCCTTGCCGAAATGAGTTCTCTCTCTCTCTCTTTCTAAACTTACTGAGGATGCAGCGCCCACACAGCTGTTCTCCCCCTGAGCTGTTGTACATAAAACATAAAAGGTAAGCCTATATGAAAAATGCACAGAGTGCTGGAATATAATGTGCCCAATACCCCGCTGCTGTTAGGCAGGAGAAAGATAAAGAGAGAGGCCTGCCCTGGATAGATTCCTTTTCCACATATTTCGTTTGACTGCCGCCTTGGATGGCTGCCTGTGCAAACATTTACTCACCATGCTCAATCCATGGATCACATTACAAAGATTGATTGTTCACTTGCCTCTAACCCTCCACTGTTTCATTGGCCAATATGAAATCAAATGGGATTCTTGAAAGAGGAAGACTGTGAGGGTGGAAACTTGTTATGCACCAAATAAGTGACTGCGCTTCACAGGCAGACATGAACAGATTGTGTGTGTTTGGAGCAAATTCCCCACATTGTTCTAGAGATGAATTGAAATGCAAGGCAGTGAAAACAAATGAAGATGACTGATCCAGATGAAAGAGTGGCACATTACAGCACGTTTCTCTACCTTGCACATCTCCTGTGTGAACTTTTAGTGTAAATAACTTGTGACCCACAAATGCCTGCTGCCCTCTACTGCATGGTCGGAAAGTTAAAAAAAACAAACAAACAAACAAAAACACCGTTGTTAAACAAAAGAAGGAAACACTGTGTGCGGTCTTTGGAGAATTCAAGTCCGATTGAAGCTCAGTAGGTTTCAGTTGTTGTGGCACAGAGACGGGATTATGAGCCAGTTTGGCTCATAATCATCATTTCAGCTCAAGCAATTGCCAAATATTTACTCAGTTGTTTTCAGGGCCTTTGGGTGTGGTATCAAGAAGCACAACAACAAAAAAACAATTGCTTCAGAGGCAGAGTGAAGGGTGGTAACTCAAAACAAAACTATCTGAAAATGCCTCCAGACCTTTGGGGCAGCTCCAGATGGAAAGTGATTACTCTCAGCTCGACGTGACCCACTGCTCTTAGCACAGTCTTTTCTGACCAGTGAGACTGTCCAGAAGGAATGAGGTCCATAACGTGATCTGTGCAGCGGGCAGATATGCTCCTCTACTGCAGACAAAGCAGGTAAAAATGGCAAGGTGGGTCTCTGACAGGATGTCAAAGCCTGTGTCAGCAGGTGAAAAATATTCTCGATGGAGAAGTTTGTGCCAGTGAGTTTCAGAAGCTGCTCCAATGGAAGAATACAATCGCAATTATACCAGTATATATGACAAATATTTAATGTCTGTATAGAAATGAACAGTTAAACTGATAAATAAGATCATTACATGAAAAGACTGTAAGACAGTAAAGGAGTTCCAGTATTGTTACGTTCCCTGTTCAGACAGAAGATATTGATATGATATTGACACTTGGTGATGTAAGTTAACTAGACACAAATCAAAACGTTGATCATAGGTGATAGGACGTGAATACTGATAGAGAGAGAATGTGCTTTTTGAGGTTCGTGGAATATTTACAGATACCTCACAAAAGGAGAGAGAGTAATTGTTCCTGTATGTTTTTCTTTTACATGATTCTTTTCATGGTTCTTCTTTCAAACTGATAAATACTGAAAAATATGTTACAGAATCAGGGAGTATAAATCAAACATCTCTGTTTGTCAGCAGTTGGTTGGAATATTGCTGATGTTTTTTTTGGCCTTGGTGAGAAAGATAGACGCTCATGTATGATGAACAATGACTAGAATGTAAATGCAAATAATGTTTATCATTTAAACGAGTTGTACTTCAAAATTGCATGCATACCTGATTAAAGTAAATTAAAAAATGCAATTTACAAATGTTAATGTTAAAAAGATTTATAAAACAGACAGGTTTACAAAAAAGACACAAGTACTTTCATCAGTGGGCTCAGCCCCCCCACCGCCTTCTGCGGGCCAGCGGACACTGGTCAGAGCTCCTCAAGTGGAAGTAAGAGCTGAGCTGAGATCAGTTGCTTTGACCCTGGGGACGGAGGGTCAGCACACATGATGGTGGGATTGTTCATAACCAAACTGCTCCTGGACACCATGAGCAACAGCAGATTAGCCCCCCTTCGACAGCCCATCCTCCGCTGCCAACACACTCACTCTCCGTTCCGTTTTCCCTCAGTGTCTCCCTGCCATCGTCAGTTTCCTACCCTCCTCCCTCTGCTCGCCCCCTCACATCGTTAGCATTTAGATAGTTGAGAGCAGAGAAGCTTGGGTAATAGGCTTTTCCTTCCCTCCATCCTTCTTTCCCCTCCTGCTCAAATCAGCAGAAGTAAGGAGGATTAAATCAAAAGAACAACAATGATGAAGAGCACGACAGCGAGGGACAGAAGGGGAGAGTCAGGGGGTGGTGGGGCATCACGCTTGATAGGCTCTGAGCTCATTAACCCAGGTCTTGACAGAACTGATGTTAGACGTGATTGGAGATTATCACATTTAGGAGATACTTCATCCCCTCATCTCGCTCCGCTCTCCCCTCCTCCTCGCCTGTCCTCTTTTTTCCCCTCTGTGCTTCTCTTTCTCTCAATTTCATCCAGGTCAGCTGTCCCTGGTTCGATTCCTCTGGTTTGAGGAGGGGGGGCTGGCAGATACCATCAACAGCAGTGCCTGTGTTCGCTTGATCTCCTAATTCTGCCTCATTTAAACTTCATCAACTGTTCCACTGGACCGGAAGCTGAGAAGAATGAAAACAGCTTGTGTGGAAACAGCTTTTCTCCCTCGTTCCTCTTTTGTTGTGATCTGATATGATAACCTGACAGCACCCCCACCCCCCCCCCCACCCCCCACCCGCCACACACACACACACACACACCCTGAACCACACCACCACCAGCACCACCCTCCAGAAACAAACAGCTCTCATCTAAGTCCATGTTCAGTGTTTTTGACTGGTTATAGTGATGTAAGTTGTCACTTTGGCTGCTTTTCTTCTTATATTTGATGTATAATTAACTTCAGCTCAATAGAAGCTGACGAGTTTGAGACATGTAGACAATCAGCAGTTTACTCCCGCACCACAAACTCTCTCTCTCTCACACACACACACACACAATGATTTGGGATCATGTCTAATCCAGCACACCCTGGAAGACCCCTCCCTCCTCCCATCACACTGGAAAATTTAGCATGCCCCCTCGGCTGAGGCAGAAAATGAGATTACTGTATTTAAATGACTATGGTAATAGAGAGCATGCTGCTGGGCCCTGTAGAATAAAGGATTTCTCTTGTGCTCATTGTTGGCAGTTTTGCAAAGTGCTATCGTCCTGGTCCTGTTCACAATGGGGACGTCATTTAAAAGACATTTTTCTCCCCCCTCGCCCTCCCCCTCTTGGATCGCTCATCTGGCTCATGTAACAGTCCCCAGGACGGCGAGTTACAGAGTGTGTGTGTGTGTGTGTGTGTGTGTGTGTGTGAACCTTCTTGACCAAGCAGTCCAGACAGAAGGAGAATATTCTCAATGTAAAGCTGCAGTAGAGTGATTGGACATGGTCGGTCTGCTGTGGAAGACGTAATCCAATGAAGGGTTCTCTGTGTGGACCAGGTGGCCAACGCTCCATCTATCTATCTATCTATCTATCTATCTATCTATCTATCTATCTATCTATCTATCTATCTATCTATCTATCTATCTATCTATCTATCTATCTATCTGTATTAGTTTACAGGTATGTCTGATGTCATTCCTGAACAAAACTATTTGTTTTGTAAATTTGTTTCGTACAGTATTTGTTCATTTATTTACCACTAATATTACAAATGTATGTCATTATAGCAAACGTAATATTTTTGGCATCATGTAAACATGTCTATCTAATATAATTCCTTGATGTAAAAATGTCAGTTTGTTTCAAGCTTTGTAGAAGTTTGTCAAATACATTTTGTACTTCAGAACCAATGTATCCTGTCACTGTGTTTTACAACTAATAGAACTGGATGGTAGAAAATGTATTAGAAATACAGTAATAGTATGTTTCATTGTACTCACCTGATGAAAAGTCAAACAACCATGTCTGTGCTACTTTCGATTTTTAGGCTGTATTTGGAAAAGTAAAATTTACCGTAGAGGAGGAGGAATAGAACAGACACGAGGTGGACTAAAATAATTCAGACAGGACACTGACCAGAAGTTGGGATGCTGCTGTTGCTTTTCCCCTGCACACAGACCACTTCATCATAGGTGGGGTTTTTCTCCAGGTCCTCCAAGTCATTCCCTGTCCCGCTCTACCTCCCCCACCCCCGTCGCAGCCCTGATCTATCGGTTCTCAGCAACGTGTGGAGTCATAAATCATGAGAATGGGAGCCGGCAATGATTAGGGTAGAGGTGCAGAGAGATATGAAAAAGAGAAAATACAGGACTGATGGCTCAGAGGAGGGGGGGTGGGCGAGTGCTGGCCCGGCAGCAGACAGGTTACTGATGGTGTTTGTTTCACCCAGGCCCGACGTGTGCAGGGGCCAGATTCTCCTGGGTGTTACATAAAGGAACGATGGGTCTGCCAGGACCCGACGAGTCTCGCTTGAGGACACATAAACTACGCAGTGTTTGAGATATGTACAGGCACAGCAATATTGTAGTATAGCCCATTAGATGAGTCCGTCACCATTAGTTGAAGACGAGGAGATGCGGGGGGAGGCAGAGGAGCCCATGGGGGAAGAAAATTGTGATTAATATTGTTGAATATTGTACTGCAATTAAAACTTCATTTGTCATAATGTGTGGACTTTAGCCTCATTTAAGCTCTAGTGGCTCTGTAGTTTTTTAAGAGGGGAACAACGACAGAGCAGCATTTACAGAAATAAATAGAAGCTGCTCCTTCTGTGTCGTTTAAAGTTGATAGTTTTACCTTTCCAACATCCGGTAAATGGAGCTAAATCAGTGATTCTGCACAAAATCAACTTATTTCCACATTGGGAGGAATTGTGCAACCTGATCTGACTGCCTCACTGACACAGTCCCCAGTGTCACTGGGGTGTAAACACAAACAGGCATGAAAATCAACACGCTACTTGTGTGCCTGAGAGCGCGATGTGCCACCAGCCTCCCTCACAACTCCTTTTTACTGCCTGCCCGTTTAATGGCTGTTCTCTGTTACTGTATGTTTCATCAGTGGCTCGGGGGTGGCAGGTGGGAGGGATCCTGCCTTTGGGAGGAGCGGAGAGGGGCTTTGTTTGCTTTAGTTTACATGCTTGCTTGTTGTTTGGTGCATGTTGCGTGCCAGCTCTCTACCATCAGCCTCACCATCAGTGAGTGTGACAGCTTCGTGGCCATGTTTTGAAGGGAGAGGAGGAATTAAAAGATAGAGATAGAGAGGAAAGAAGAAGAAAGGAGCCAGGTGCTGTGATTTAACCTCACCTGACAGATTTTCCTTTCAGAATCTGTGGTTTGAGGTGCGGGCTTCTGCTACAAAAGGCATCTTTAGAGCTGATGTGGGTGATTCTCTTCATTTTTTAGGGTGCAGGAGGAGAGGAGGGAGGTAGGGATTACAGGGATGATCCTGCCATTCATCGTAGCTCTAAACAGAGCCCCGTCTTCCCTCCCAAACCCTGCTAATTCCCTTTTGATGAGGCGTGCTAAATAAATCCTATTTCCATGCCTTTATTCCCTACCGACTCCTGGAGCGTAGATCAGGGACACAGATTTTACAGGCTTCTGCTGCCGTTTGGGACACACAATGGAGACCGTCTGTAGAGTGGCCCGCTCCGTCCAGTGAGCCTTATTACGCTTTCACCCCCAGATATGCTCAACACGAATGGAGCCAGAGCGACATAGAGTTTAGTTTTAACGCCATGATGGCTTTGTGCAAGACAAATGCTGGTCATTGTGACACGTACTTGAAATTCGGGGGTGTAAGAAGATACTCCTGGTGACAGTGTGTGTGTGTGTGTGTTTGTGTACTTGTGCATGTACTGTACATCTCCCTCCTGTCCTGTCGGCCCTTCCGCTCTCACATGCTGAGCCCCCTGCGCTCTGGTATGACACTAACAAGCTCCTCTGTCTCTCGTGCTCTGTCTACACTGGGGCCCTGTTATTAATGGGGACCAGCTGGGAGTAGTGAAGGTACATACATGGTGAGACAAAGCCCCATATATAATCATAAAGTCGTAACAAACGACCTGATGTAAATGAGGAGGAGGGGTGTTTTAAGAGAAGAGCTGGCTCTGGAGAAAAGAGGACTGCAGCTTCTGGAAATAAAGACAAGAAGTGTCATCTCGAATCAAAATGGCCAGTGTCCTCTTGGCTGGCTGCTTATCTGACCTTTGACCTCCCACTGGACGTGGTAGACCGCAGGTCACGACTTCAGAGGCAGCACTGAGTACCTCGCAGACAGCTCATCTCTCTGCATTTCGGTTTTCAAGAACAGATAAATGCTGCTTGCGTACATGCGCAGACAGCGTTCTCCTGACTCCTGCTGGTAGCTCATCCTCTTTCACAAAAGTCAATAGAATCGCAGTCCAAAAAGAAAATAAGAAAGAAAAGAAATGTTTTATTATCTTTCTTGAGTAATGATTATGAAATGACATCCATCCATGAGAATCCTCACGTGCATCTGCATTGGGACCCCTTAAGGAAATACATGCTTCCAATTAAATGCGCTTCTTCATGTAAATGCTTCATAAATCACCAACACCCCTCCCCCTCTCGCCTGGACCTGGGACGAGGTGCCCATAGACGGATTCAGCATCACAATAACCAGCAAAGGGCAGTGGAGTGGATGGAGGGAGGGGTGAGAGATGGTGACGTGTTTTCAGTATTGACAACACCAATTTCTCCGTCATGGCAGTATGAGGGGTGTCACATCACTGAGACTAAACGTGTCTTTGTTTTGTTTTTTGTCTATTTGATGGGAAGTGAATGAACAAGACGGTTTTTGAAAAAGAAAATAGAGGGAACACAGCTGCTCGTTAAGAGTCTGAGATAAGATGATGCACTGACCATCTTGTGACTTCTCTGTCAACTAATGGTCAGAAGTCCATTCGTCCTACAGACAGTAAATACACTATAGATTAAATCAAATCTGGTCTTTCTCTGAAGCTCAGAAATGTAAAATCATTTTACTGTATTCAATCATTTTTGAATGCAAAAAGTCATTTATTGAATGGTTTTCAAATTCATGTTGTACAGACCCCCCCCCACCACCACCACCACCACCACAAAGAAGAAGTTTCACAATCTCTTTAATTAGCAGCTGTCAGTGGCAGTTCAATAATGAATCAAACTATTACTAAAATCAAACTATCATTACTATGAAAATGATTAGTTCTTTTGAATGTTGTGTCACAGACAGGAGGAAAAAGACAAGAAGAAATGAAATGTTCACTCACTCAGTCTATTAGTTAAAGTCATAAAAGGTGAGAAGTAGTTTGCTCAGCAGTTTTTGGCTGAACAAGAACAGAGAGTGAGACAAGAAGACAGGAGACACTGTACCTTTGAAAGTCTTGTAGGAGGTGTATCTGATTAATTACAGTCACCACAATTTTCTATTTATATTAAATAATGAATAAATATAAGGACTGTCCGTGGTTGTGATGCGATTCAACTGGTCATTTTCATTCATCCATTACTTAGATGTTTACAGATTCATGTGTTTGCCAAAATGTGGACCTATGTTGACGTAAAAAGATAAAACCTCTATCAGGTATGAGTTTAGTTACGAGCTTGTGAAATACGTGACGGGTTGAGAAAGTGTCACTCCTCTGTTCAATCTATCAGATAATAGCCGGGGGCGTTACAAGATTTAGGCCTCGCAGCATGTGGGGGTGATCGAGGGATTTTTCAATCCTATCGGGAACATAAAGTATCTGTAAACACGAAGCACAAAGAGCCCTAACACACTGAATGGACCTTCATATTGAATTGGCCCAGAGCTGTGGGAGAGAGCCTGTTTAAGAAGGGTCAGAGTTAAGCTGTGAGCGAGCTCAGCGTGACAGACACTTGTCCATATAACAGCTCTCAGAAACTCACACTGGGCTCTTAATACCACTCTGCTTTACTGTCGATCACCAAGACACCAGCTGTCACCTATACATGTAATATAGATGCAATCTCACTTTTTCTCTGTCATATATATCGACCATCTCAGAGGGCCAGACAGACACTGACACACATGCACACACACTCACTTTTCAATACAACACCATACAGACAGTCAATAACAGAATGGGGTCTGAGATTAAGCCTAAGCCCACCTTCTTTTCATGTGGGCAGAGCAGCCGCTGCCCCAAGATCTGGCACCAGATGGCGCTGTGCTAGTTGGTGCCAGGAGATAATCGGGACAGATCGGGCCACATTACTACCCATTATCTTCTAATTATTCTTGTGTGGAGTTCTGATCCTGCCATTTGTGTAAGTGGATGGCACAGAGAGCCTGTCGCCCCCGGCAGCACCAAAATCCTCCCTACTTCCCTCACCCCTCTGGGGATGGAGCCATCAGCCATGGGGAGTGGAGAACGAGGAGCTGGGTAATGAAGTCAATCTCAAAGAAGAGAGAGAGATGCCTTTGTGGAAACCCAAACACTGTCCAATATGCATAATACAATATGGGCCACGCAGAGTCCTGATGACCTTTGACCTCTCTGCTGGTGTCACATCAAGTGGAGTCAAGTAAACGGACTGACAACAACACCATTGTTCTTCTAAAGAATCTACAAAAGTGTGTACAGATACAGTCTGTACACACTCCCGTCTCCCCCGGCTCCATTTCCACACTGCCTGAGTGGAAACAGACCCCAACCCCCCCCTACCCCAAAGGATAGATCTGACTGCGCAGAGGCATATGGCTTACCATGTGCTGGGTCCCACATGCACACTCTAAAGCGTCATTCTACCAAGAACATCTTCGCTTAATTATAAGCGTTTTGTTCAGCATCCTCCTATTTTGCATATTAATATCTGTCAGCTCACTCTGTAATATGAGAAGACGAAGGCTTAGGCGACACTAAAATACCACTGTAAACGCCGGCTTCTCCCAGCAAGAGTACACATGTTCAGCTGCATCCGCCCCTGTCAGCCTCATAGTCGAAGACGTGTGTTTTCAATAGCTGTTCACCAGGTTTCACGTGTGCAGGTTTGAATGATTGTTTGTATAATGTCAGACACCGCAAGCAAGCTCAGCGTGTGTATTTTTTTTGTGAATGTGTGAGTACGACACCATATGTGATTGTATCAGATGTGTGACAGAGAGCACCTCCACTGATGTGATAAAACACGAGGAGGCATTGTTGATCCATCTCACCGGCCCCAGGGCCGCACGGTCAGAGCTTGTACATGCAAATGAGAGTAGCTAAATGCCACCGAGGGGTGGGAGAGGGGGAGCGACTTCATCTGACAAATTGCACAGGCAGGGGCGTGCAGTTGGAGATGGGGGGTGGGGGGTGCTTGATTTCCAAAAAAAGTTGAATACAAGGTGAAAAATAAATGTAGCAGGTTGTAATAACAGGAGGCACAGTGAGAGATGAGTTCATTCTCCAGCCTCCTTCCTGCTACCGTACAGGTTAAAGAGTAGTGTCTAATATCGGGCAAGTGAAAGTTGAGTGTGTGTGGTAGTGTCACAGACCCAGACAGCTGTGATTAAAATGTAAGAGAGGCTGCAGCTGAGAAACAAACCATTCTCTGTGAAGCTGAGGTCAGGTCAACCGATATGGGGGCTACTTGGGTAAATCCCAAACACAAACATGGCAGAAGAAAGGCCCAGAAAGCACAAGGAGACTGGTGGTAAAAAGCCTGATAGAAGTCTTCCATGGGAAGATGAACAAGGGGGAGATCATGAAGGGAGAGCTGATTAACCGGCTTTCAGATCTCTGGGAAATATCCAAAGGATTGCACCACCAGCGTCACAGACCTGACCCTAAATGTGAATCTATCAACCCTGGGAGTCTCAGCACAACAATGAGAAGTCTATGAGCTTGTCCAAGCTGCTCCATTGACAGTTCATTAGGCAACAATCAGGACCGATAACCACTGGACTGCTTTCACTTTCCACGCACTTTGAAGAGGCATGAAGCAGATTAAGCAGGTGTTTTCTTTCCCTCGTGGGTGATGATTATACTACAAAAGACACCATCATTCTTCTGTTTTGATACGTGACAGCGGAGAGACATGAACTGGAGTGAGATGTTTAAGGCGTCATTCTGATTCACAAGGAGCCTGACCACCGACAGAGATTCTCCCGTAACCAAAAGCTGCAGTTTGTCGGCTGTCTGTTGGTAGTTGGTGTTCCAGAGTTTAAATGGAGTTTTTTAACTGCCTGTCCGTCCAACAGGTGCCTGATGAATGTCAGCTCTTATAAGGACGCTGATGAACCTGTGCTGAAGAGTTTCATCTGAGATACATTTCAACTACTTGCAGCTTTATTTAAGTACAGGTCATCGTGCAACACAAGTCCATGAATCTGCTGCTGCTTTTTGCTTTCTTTCTCAAATGTTAAAGATCTGACATTAGGGAAGGAAACTTTGCAGAACCAGTTGAACATTTTTTTTAATCTGTTCATGATGGCTGAATTGGATTTGATTTGTTCACAAACGTGTTGCTAGCTAGAGTGTGCAAATTAGCTGCTGTGCAGCACTGGAAACTACAGTGGCCCAAAAGGGTCAATAAAATACAAACGCTACAATACCAATGCAAAAGTCACAACACTTTAGCCACAACGGAAGTCATGCAAGTTAGTCAACGGGTAGGTGGGCTTTGAATGGATATAAGGCATGAGGTGGGGGTGAAGAACAGCATGATGGGAAGAGGAGGGTGGTTTGCAACTAAGTTTGTAATTAAGCAACATATTCCTGTGCACATACTTGCGTGCTTGTGTTCATTTGCTCTCTCAAGGCATTGAGTGAACAGCGCCACAGAGGATGTTGAGCCATCCCATGAGCCTTTGTGTTGGCTCTGAGATCAGGGTTCGCAGAGAGCTCTGGGATCCACCGCCCAGAAGTCACAGCAGTTTCCCCCAGCTAAGAATGTCAGTCATTTGTGAGTTGGGGTTTGTGTGACAGAAATCAAAGTGAATAGAAGAGAGAACGAGGTGCTCCTTTAGCCTGTTGATCGCTTATGTATAATTGAACACAATGTACGCATGTATTATAAATGAACATCAGTAAATCGACTACAATTAATATCACAGAGCTGAGAACATGCACTATTTTTTGTCACTTATTTTATTCTTTTTTCTCCCCCTTCATTTACTCCCTTCTTTCTCTCCCCTGTTCCCCAACCTCTGCCGTCTCCCCTCTTTCTCGGGGAGTCAACTTTATAAAGGAGTATGAGTGAGAGTGAGTGAGCGAGCACTCTGGAGGCAGTCAATATCTTATCAACTCCTGCCAAACGCTGACACCTTGACGTCCTTGACAGCAAATTATTACTTTTTCATGATGCAACCAGGTGCAATTACAGCAACATCTTTGCACTGTATCCTGCCACTGTCAAGAAGGTGTTCCTGGTGGGATCGTGGAGGAGCTGTCACAGTCGCTCAGTCCCTCCAAGATTTCTGCAAAGACAGACTGACAGACGGAAATGTGGTGGTGACGGTGTTGGTTGGGATGCAATGAAATCATGAAGGCATCTTTTCAAACACGCGCAAATATTCAGCAAATAGTTGCATTCTAGTTAAGTTCCTCTTCTGGGAGCCCTCACTGGTTTGTTCAGAGGGCTGCTGACTGACAGAGGGAACGTGGCAGAGTTTTGCCGTTGTCAGTGCAGGTAGTGAGCAGGCTGCTGCGTTCAGCCCGGTAAACAAGAATGTTTGTAATGTCATTGTGCACCCCCCACTCACCACGCTGCACACTGGAAACCCTGTAGGCTTGATTATAAAGTTTAAGTACACTTTGACACACAACAACACTGAGGAAATAACAGTAGGTAAACCTCAATTAAGATTTCAGAGTGTCACATTCTCCCTGCAGCAGAAGAAAAGAACACAAAGCACCCACACCTCTGTGATGTCACTCCTGTGAATACAGCTTTCTGGGTGGTTGGGGAGGGGGGGGGGGGGACTTTACCGTCCTGGAGGTGGATGTTGCCTCATGACTCTTGCTTGGGAACAGATGTGTGTGTGTCTGTGTGTGTGTGTGTGTGTGTGTGTGTGTGCGCGTGTGTGTGTGTGTGTGTGTGTGTGTGTGTGTGTGTGTGTGTCACTGAGAAGGACGGGGTAACAGGAACAGAACATACCGGAGAGTGTTGTCTTTCATTTCCCACTCATCATCCACTGATCCTTGCTCTTCCTTCCTTCCTTCCTTCCTCCCTTCCCTCCTCCCAGCCTGTTTCCTCAGTTAGCTGTGCAGATCTTTAAACACATCTGATATGTGTAGGTAATAACACCTCAATAAGCTACTGGCTTTTCTTGGCTCAAGTGTGTTTTTTTTCTCTCCCCTCCATTTTTCTGAAACTACTGCCATCTCCCTGCTCACTCCCTTAGGCCTCCCCTTCCTCCTCTCGCTCTCTTTTTCCCTGTCTGCCAGACACAGATTTACTCTGCCTGTGATGCGTGTAGTGCAGAGGAGTGTGAGTGAGTGGGAAGGGAAAGGGGGGGCTGGAGGGGAGGGTCAGCAGGGGGGGGGGGGGGGGGGGGGGGTAAGGTGTGTGTATACAATAAGAGATAAGATCATGGCTCCCCAGGGGCTTGTTTGGCCCTGTACCTGATCCATCACACGCCTGCACCGAGTCCAAGGTCAACTCTAATGAGCATTTTCTGGGGTCTTATTCTCCCCGCTGTACACACACACACACACACACACACACACACACACACACTGTAAACACACTTTGGACAGGTCTGTTTATCTGTAGGACCGATGGCTGTGACAGGAAATACAACGTGCTTGCATCCAAACAGGTATTTTATTTTACTCAGCCAGGTTTACGTCAGAGCAGGAAGCTGGTGCCCGAGACAGCAGCAGAGGTCAGTGACCTGTGTGTGTGAAGTATGAAATGTAGTTTTTGCGTCAACGGTGCTCTAAATGTCAACTTGGATCATTCGATTTTCGAGGTAAACTTTTGTGAATGTTTTTTTTTAGGTATTAACATCTAAAGCCCCACTGGTTTTATGTCATAAAGATAAAATAATCATCTCCTTCCGCTCTGACTGACATCATCAAGCCTTATGTCGG